>NC_044904.1:41603830-41703415 GCF_001633185.2 Quercus lobata
TCATATTCGAGTGCTCACATCCTCGCCCCTTTTTCTTACACTCAGGAGACCATGCCCTAGCTCCATATGTCCTTGCTTCATGCGCATACATACAAAGGCAAAGACAAGAAACTAGCAAACAAGCCATGGAAGGAAAAGATGCAAAGAGCATAATAAAGAGGCATGAAATAGATAAACATGATAGATATGGCAAACATAGAAACCAGGATGAGAGCAAAAAGGAAAACAAAGCAAGATAGCAAATAAACAAGGGTGGTGTCCGCGAGGGACAAATGTAGGTTTGGATCGGATGTCTATATAGCTTCATTGTGTTGAAGCATGGATGACACACTAGCGAGCAAGACTTAAGCATGGACATGTAAGCAAGCGTGTAAAGATGCGTAGAAAGCTAACAAATGGTGCAAACAAGCATGGCAAGTATATCATCGCGCGGAGCAAAAAAGGGAAGGGTACACACGGAGCAACCCGACATCTGGAGATGCCTCCCAAGTGGTTACATCTAGACATGGCCTCCTGGGCGTCAGATGCAAGAGAGGCTGACACAAGCATAAAGCATAGAAGCAAGCAAGCATAGACATGCAAAATGGGTGATCCAAACCCTTTGATATAGGCCTAAATGTATGGACGATAACAAAGACCATGGGGTCTAGATCAGGTTCGAACCATTAGGCCAAAATGCAAGAAAGAAAGATAAAGCAACAAAAGGGCTATAATAGCACATGGCATGACAAACATAGCCTAGGCCCAAGCACATAAACATTGCATAGAGTGCACAAGCACATGGAAGATGGCATAAAGCATATAGAACATAGATCCAAGCACACAAACATGTGAATACATAGATCTAGGCATATAAGCATGTACGGATGATGATTTAAACATAAAACATGGCAAAAAGCGTACAAACACATAGATCCGAGAAAAGCATAACCATAGACATGACATCGAGCATGTGAGCGCATAACCCTAACATTAATGCAAAGCAAAGAGAGGAACGAAACAAAGGAAACATGGCATAAAACCCTAAGCATGTAGATCTAAACATATAAGCATGTAGAAACATAGATCTAAGCATAAAACATGGCAAAGAGAACACAAACACATGGAATCTAAGGTAAAAACCCACATAAAGCAAGAAACATGCTAAAGAAAGCAATAAATCATGTTATTAGGGCAACAAGAGCAAGAGCATGCTAGGAAAAAGATTTAGAAGGTTAGGGGTGTGGATGATAGCTAAAAAAAGCTACATCCATACCCCTAAACCCCAAATCCAAAGTGTAGAACCAAGGAAAGGAAGATTTGGTTAAAAAGCAATACCTTGTGTTCTTGGTGAAGAGAGAAGAATCAAGAGACTTTGATGTGTTTTTTGGAGTGTTTTTGGGTGTTTTTTGATGTTTGGAAGAGAGAGAAAATGTAGAGAGCAGCTGGGCAGAAGGAAAATTTCAGAAAAATGTCTGTCTCTTCAGCCTGATGAGTGCCTGGGGCTATTTATAGCCCCAGGTGCATTTTTCGAGGTGACGGTATTTCAAGGGCCGCTAGCCTCAAACCTCCTCTGATCGGGCTGATCTTAGCACCTTTGGATAGATATCCATTTTAAGTTTCTAAAAAGATATAGAACTCAAAAATCCAACAGTCGGATCAAAAGTTATGGCTCTCGGAAGTTTGCAGTGCGTTAATCGGCGCGTCATCCCAATTTTCATAATATCTCAGCCGTTCTAACTCCAATTTCAACCCCATGAATAGTTTCTGGAATGAAAATTGGATAATATTTGCAATGGCATTGGTTTCAATCCGTTCTGATAGCCGAATCAAAATTAGGGTTCCTGGGGCCCACTGGGAGTCAATTTCAGGTCAAACTTGGTCATAGCTAAAAATCTCCGAGGAGCTCGGGTTTGATATAAAACCATGAAAAATGTTTTTTTGTGAGGATTTTGACCTTGTTTAACCTTTAGTCAACCTAGGGCTAACTAGAGGCATTTTGGTCATTTTGGCTGAAAAAGACACTTTTGGTGCTCCGAAGTCCGAATGGGTTGCACCACGTCATTCTGGATGTCCTTGTGGCCCCATGAAGAGAAAATGATATTTTTGTATTTTTTGAGGCCCGGCATGCAAATTGAGGGCGAACAAAATACGGTATCAACAAGGCTTCAAATGTTCCTCCTTCACCTTCCATAACTTCAAGTTGAATCTCCAAAGATTTCGGCCTTCTTTACCCCCAATTCTCGAAGAGCTTCCATTCTAGCAATATAAGCCTCATATTCAGCCATGTTATTAGTTGTTTCAAAGTTCAACTTGATTGCCAAAGGTATGTGAGATCCCTCGAGAGTGATCAAGAGTATTCCTATCCCATTCCCATATTGGTTTACAGCTTTGTCAAAGTACATCTTCCCTATTCCTAACTGAACATCCAAAATGTCCTCATCTGGAAAGTCTTATTTTCCATCTTCCCCCTCTATTGGATTCTCGATAGAGAAATCTGACACGACGCTCCATTTGATAGTTTTTCCGGCCACATACTTCAACCATCATGACAATCTTTCACTCGAAGTGGGTTTCTCAAAGAGATACTTCAATGGGTCCATTCTTGCTACCACCAATATTTGAAAAGGTAAGACAATATGTCTCAATTTCTGTATTGATAGGCCAAGAATGTATTGACCCCTTGTGATGAATTAATTGATTAATTAGCCAAGTTTATTAATTAATCAAATTAACATGCAATTGTACGTGATAGCACAAACAAATCAGCAATTAACTAAAGTATGTAGCAGAAAATAAATTGACACGTTGATTTGTTTACGAATGGGGAAAACCTACACGGCAAAAACCTCACCGAGTGATTTTAAGGTCACCACTCCGGAGAATCCACTATTTTCAAAACAAGCAACTACAAGTAAAGGAATCCTAGCACCTTATACCAACCTACAGTTGAACCCTTACCCTAATACCCAATTGGACTTGTTCTGTAGTGATAATCTCTCATTTTCAATGCACGGCTTCCAGTACGTGACTAACCAATTGCACGGACCCAGTACGCGACTTGATCACAAACTTAAGAAGGATGCTGGCTGCAAAGTTCTTCAGTTCATCACACGATGAAGATCATGAATTTTCTTGGTCACAAAACCCTACGGTGTACAAAACACAGCAGCTTCTTCAAGAACTAGGGCAAACTAGGTTTCTGATCACACTCTTCTTCACACTTGTGGAATTGTGCTCTTGTGCAACTGTGTGTAACCTTTTATGGCCCTCAAAATAATCCTTATATATGTTTAGGGTTGTGAGAAAAGAAAGCCCAAACATATACCCATGGATTGGATTGAAATCAGCTCTGAAAAAGTGAATTTCATAAACCTAAATAGATAGTCATCTATCGAGCTAGCTGTTGAGCCACGGGCTTCAGTAACTTTTAAACCTTGATAGATACTAGCTATCGAGCTTTAAAATCCTGCACTTTCTAACTTGATTCTTGGACAGACTTGTATGGGTTTAACACTTGAACTTGAAACCTTGTTTCTTGAAGTATTAAACACATCTTAGATCTACTCAATTACAAGTAAACTGCGTTTTTTCAAAAGATTAGCTAATTACATAAAATGTTGACAAATGTTCCTAACATTGAATCACATATGTCCTAACAATCTTCCCCTTTGGCAATCCATGACAAAACCACAACAAACAAATTAACATATGAGAGAAGTCATAAATCACTCAACTCATACTCACTTGTTGAATACAGAAAAATCTATCCTAATACAAACTCTTGAAAAACTTTGTAAAAAGAGAGTTTATGGCATGTAGATTTTGACAACCTGTATTTCTGAAACACTTTAAACAGAACTCATCAAGGCATCTTAGTGTGATACAGAAATATAAGATTGCATACATGAAATAAGAAACATGTGAATAAAGAAAGAAAAGAAACAACACATGTAAAGATAGGTGAAAGAACTGTAATAGCAACCTTAAATGTATATATATCAACAAGTACAAGGTTTGCTATCACAATATGATCACAAGATCTAAGGTACATGAACAATGTATCTAAAATAGAAAGAAAAAGAAACATAAAATCCTCTCTATATCCTTCAAAAATATGAACACTCCCCCTAACAAAAATCTCCTATGCTAACCCTCCCCTTATGTATATGACTACTCTCATATCCAAAACTACTTTCCCTTTTCGTCACGAGTAACAAAGGGTAAGAGTATCAAGTAGACATCTTGTTAGTGCTAGAAAAGCTAGCATCATTATCCTTATCAGCATCAGAGGCATCAACATCAGCATCATCGTCCTCATCCTCAGATGTTGGTGGAGAAGGAGAAGCAGTGGTGAAACCACCCATGGTAGCCTGGTGTCATGCGATACAACAAACATGGGTGTTCAGCTGACACAACTTATCACTAAGAGTGTCGAGGCGAGCAGATGTGGATGGAGCTGTAGAAGCTGGAGGAATCGCTGTCCTGGATCGCCTTAAACGTAGCTGCGCCTTGCTCTGTTTAACGGTAGCGACGTCTATGGCACACATGACATGGAAGTGGTCGGAAATGGGAAAAGGAACAGAAAAATGGCGTAAAATTCTCATGATAGCCGAAGGGAGGATAAGCTTATCACAGGTTGCCGTATCCTTATATACATCTATGAAGGAAATAATAAAATGAGAAGGAAAATCTATAGTAAGATGCTCTAAAAGGGAAAGAAAAAATTGAACACAGGGCTCGGTAATGGAGTTATAATGAGATAAAGGATGCAAAAAAAAAAGTCATAACCATGTTAAGAAACCTAGGCCTTTTAGCAAAAGTTGTACAAGAAGTGAACTGATGATCACCCCAATCAGAGAGACGCTCACAAAAAGAAGATATAAGCTCATCTTTAGACATGATCTTAAGATGCTCACAACGAGGGTAGTTAGGATGCACTACCCTAGGGACATGGAGCATGTTGGATACAATATCCGGATTGACCACGATGCACGTTCCACGAACGTGAGTGACAAAGAGAGGTATTGAATAATCAAATCCATGCATGTTGGAGTAGAACTCCTGTATAAGCATGGATGGACAAGTGACCAGGACGTCACACAGTGACTTCTAACCCCTATTGTGAATGACAGTGGGTAGGTTAGTGTTGGAGAAGTCCGACAAAATGACTTGGCGTTTCGAATGAACGCCTCGTCTAGAAAAGTTCTCCAAGAAGTCCTTACGGGCCTTCTCATCATGGAACCGAACAGAAGAAGGAGTGGGGTTAGAGGAAGAAGTAGATATCCCAGAATGAAGATGGTTTTGGGACGGAACAAATTTTCGTTTAGGTGCCATGACGCAACTAACTGAAAGAAGGAGAGAGGGAGAAAGAGAGACAATCATAAAAACACCAACACAATCAATATATCAAAATATAAAGAATTAAAGGTACATATGCATGAAAATGCATGAGCATGTGATATGCAATAGTAAAAACATCATGGGCTTTGATCGATCCAATCCTACCAGTACACAATCATTTCAACAATGTAAACACACATCTAAAATGCATGAAGCAGTTTTGTAATGAACATGTGATGCAATGTATGATGATTGAAAGTCAGTTTCACAAAACCCAACACAAAAATTTCACAAAAACTCCATTAATTTTGAAAAATCCTAAAGTTGATCAAAAATCCCAAAAGTTAGGTCAGAAAACATGAAATGCATGATAGAATGAGTGAAAAAGATCACACCAGAGGAAAGAAGATGATCTTAAGGCCGAAAATATCTTGGGAATGAAGTATAGAGTGAGAAAAATGTGTTTGGGAGGTGGGAAGACATAAAAGTATTGAGAGAGATCGAGAGAAGTGAGTCTGAAATCGTGTAGACCCTATATATAGAATCTCTTAAATCTCGACAGATCAAGAGGTGTCAAGAGGTGTCGAGGTTTATAAATCTTGACAGATGCATCTATTGGGCAACTATTTAGAGGTGTCCACAGCAAAAACAAGCTCGATGGATCGAGGAGCTATCGAGGAGATAGAAACTTTCTCGATGGATCAATGAGCTATTGAGAAGCTATCGAGATTGTGATAAAAAGAAGTTGAAGAGCTCGATAGATAAGCCAGGTGTTGAGGAGCTGTCGAGATTGCTTAAAAACAATTTTTCAAGAAGAGAAAAGCATAGACATGAATGTAATCAAACATGCAACTTAGCCAAGGATCCAAACAACATTTTAATCCCTCAAAAACATCTCTCAACAAGAAAAATGTTAAGAACATAGATCCCAAAACACACACAAACTAAACAAGTCTAACCAATTTTATATTTAAAAAACAAGTTAAGACAATTTAGTAAGCATACATTAACACATGTATTCCTTGTGATGGTCAAATTACATTGTACTTGCACATATATCAAAAGTAGCAAAGAATATTGCGTGTTGTGTGTAAAAAACATTGCAAGATTGCATAAGTGTCTACATGTTATTATGATTTGAGATATGATAAAATCACTTTAACTCACATACAATTATAATTGTTTGATGAGGACTATCACCTTCGAGGTACATCTTATAACTCCCACATCTCCTAGAATACATGCTTGCAATCATATATAAAGGATTTGATTCTTTTTACTTTTTATTTTTCTTTGCATATTTTTCTTTTAAGCAAACCATGCATGGACATATAAGAGATAGAAAAGAAGTACCCAATTATGTTAAGCTTTTGATAAGAGTATTAAGTACAAGAGATCACCTAATCTTACTCATCACAAACATGAGTCACAAAGCTCACTTGCTTAGTTGTGCATAGAGATGCTCATCTAAGCTACAAAAGATACAAAGTTTAGAAAATTTTGTTTCAATGGCCATCTAAAGTACATAAGTACCAATGTACACAAACATACACTGTTTTTGTATTTTTCTGATTTTTCAATTTTTATTTTTATGAAAAACAAAATAAAGCAAAAATGAAAAATAAACAAACAAAAACATGTTAAACAAAGCAATGCATAAAACTAGATGCAAATGCACGGGGAAGAAGACGGAGAAGAAGAGATCAATCCATGGAGATGACACCAATGTTTTGGCGAAGGAATTCAAATCGTTTGCTGTTACGAGGTTTGGTAAACAAATTAGGCTTCTGATCATCAGTGTGAATAAACTCAAGAGAAAGAGTACCATCTTCAACAAGTTCCCTAATGAAGTGATGTCGAATCTCTATGTGTTCAGTTCGAGAATGTTGAACCAGATTCTTAGAGATGTTGATGGCATTGGTATTGTCACAGTAGATGGTAAGATGTTCTTGACAAATACCGTAGTCATGGAGGAGCTTTTGCATCCATAGAAGTTGGGTGCAACAACTACCAGCAGCGATGTACTCAGCTTCTGCAGTGGATAATGAGATGCAATTCTGTTTTTTGCTCATCTAAAAGACAAGATTGTTACCCACATAGAAACAACCCCCTGATGTACTCTTTCTATCATTAGCATTCCCAGCCTAATTAGCATCAGAATACCCAGCTAAGACATCATTTGTGTCCTTACTGTACCACACACCAAAGTCAGTTGTGGTTTTGACATACTTTATGATTCTTTTCAATGCAATCATACGAGACTCTTTGGGATTAGCCTGATATCTAACACATACTTCCACACTACAACTAATGTCAAGTCTACTCGCAGTAAGGTAAAGAAGACTACCTATCATGCATCTATACTTTTACCTAACAAGTCAATAGTGAGTTTAACATTTAGGCTCATAGGGGTTCTAACAAAACTAGCAGATTCTAAACCAAACTTTTACACAAGATTTTTAGCATATTTAGATTGAGATAGGAATATACTTGAATCTTGTTGATGAATCTGCAATCCAAGGAAGTGAGTTAGCTCTCCAATCATGCTTATCTCGAACTCGGTCTGCATGAGTTTTGAGAAGCTATGGGCAAGTTCATCCTTTGTTGACCAAAAGATGATATCATCAACGTAGAATTGAGCAACTATCAGCTCACCGTCTTCCTTTTTTATGAAGAGAGTTTGATCTGCTTTTCTGCTTGTAAATCCATGTGACACCAAGTATTATGTGAGCCGATCATACCAAGCTCTAAGGGCTTGCTTTAACCCATAAAGTGTCTTCTTGAGATACAACATATAATCCAGAAAGTGTGGATCAATGAATCCTTTTGGTTAAGCTATATAGACATCTTTTTTACGGATCCCATTCAAGAACGCAGTTTTCACGTCCATTTGATAGAGCTTGAACTTTGAGTGACATGCCAGGGCTAGGAGAATTCTGATGAACTCCATACGGGTTACTAGAGCAAATGTCTCATCATAGTCTACTCCTTCCATTTGTGAGTATCCTTGAGTTACAAGACGAGCCTTGTTGCGGATCACATTACCCTTCTCATTAGTTTTATTACAGAATATCCACTTTGTGCCGATGATGTGCTTACTCTTCGGTCTAGGTACCAAAGTCCAAACATCATTCCTTTGAAACTAAAGCAGTTCATTGTGCATAACTTCCACCCAACTTTCGTCCTGAAGAGCTTCCTCAACTTTAGTGGGTTCAACCTACGACAAGTAACAAGAATAAGACACAAAGTTAGCAACACAGTTATCAACTGTATGATTACTTAGTGTGAGTTCATTCATGTTTCCTATAATAACTTCAGGACGATGATTCAATTTGACCCTGGAGGAAGGTCCTTTATCTTCATAGGTTTCAGAATCAAGTGAGGTAGATAAGTTTGCTGAATCTAGAAGATGCGGGCTCTTGTTCAACAATTTCTTGAACTTCCCTAGGCTTGGGAGGAAGAATCTCTTTGGGTATTTCCTCAATAAATTTCTCAGAACTAGAATCTAAAGACTTATCAATAATAACATTCATTGTTTCCATTACCTTTATGGTTCTCTTGTTGTATACCCGATAAGCCTTGCTTGTAGAGGAGTATCCCAAAAATATTCCTTTATCGCTTTGGGAGTCAAATTTTCCCACATTCTCTCTATCCTTGAGAATGAAACAAGTACTTCCAAAGATTTTGAAATACTTCACATTTGGCTTCCTTCCCTTCCACAACTCATATGGAGTCTTCTTGGTATTGGGTCTAAAATACACCCTATTAACCATATGACATGCAGTGTTAACGACTTCTCCCCACAAGTTTCTAGCTACATCCTTATTGTGTAACATTGCTCTAGCCATCTCTTGAATAACCCTGTTCTTTCTTTCTACTACACCATTCTGTTGAGGAGTGATAGGAGCAGAGAATTCTTGAGATATACCGATCTCATGCAAAAGGAATTCTCAAATTCCTTACCATGATCACTTCGAATTCGATCAATCTTCAAGCCCTTCTCATTCTGCAATTTTGTGCAAAAGGCTTCAATGTGCTCAGGAGCATCAGATTTGGATCATAGGAGGATGACCCAAGTGTATCTAATGAAGTCGTCTACCACAACCAAGACGTATCTCTTTCCACCAAGAGACCCGGTTCTAGTTGGACCCATAAGATCCAGATGTAGTAGCTCCAATGGTCTGGATATAGCAGATGTCTGAATGCCCAAATGTTTAGCTTTTATCTATTTCCTAAGCTAGTCCACACACTACATTGCTCACTCTACGTTGTCCTTCATTCTTCACATCTAGGTAACTTTTTTTTTTCTTTGTTTCTTTGGAGCTGCTGCTTCTTTTTTTCCTTTTTCTTTCTTTCTTTTTTTGCTCCTTTCTTCTGCAAGTCTAATTTTTCAAATAGAATTAAGGCCTAATATATATACTCCATTTTTCTTTCTTCTTCTTCTTTTTTTTTTTCCCTTCCTTCTTCACTCTAGCACAACTCTTTTTTTGAATGAAGTGGATATTCTAGCAATATTTGTGTCTAAGTCTTGATTTGGATTTGAGTTTTGATTTTGAATTTTTCGGATCTGTGCTTGAATTTGTCCTATTGTGTTGCTGATATTGTGCTTATGTTTAAATGTGTTTGTGTTCTTGAGCTTGTTCTTTTGTGTTTTTGAGCTTGTGCTTTTGTGTTCCTTGAATGGATTTAGTGTTAGATTTGGGTTGGTTTTGTTGAGTGAGAGGAGATTCATGGGTTTGTGTTCTTATATTTTGGAGCACGTTGTATTTGTATTGTTAGTAAGTTGTGTTTGATTTTGAATTTTCTGGGTGTGTTTGTATTGTGAGTATGTTGTGTTTGATTTTGAATTTTCTGGGTTTGTATTTGATTTTAAACTTTTTGGGTTTGTGTTTAATTTTGAATTTTTTGGGGAAAACAAAAAAACTCATAATTTTTTTTTTTTTTTTTTTGTTTTAAAAAAACCTATAGCTGGGTTTTTCAAAAACGCAGCCATAGGTCTGTAGCCTATAACCACGATTGTAAACGCAGCTCAAAGCGGGTCTATAGCCACATTTTTCAAAAATGCAGCTATAGATCTTAGCCTATAGCAGCGGTTATAAAAACGCGGCTATAGATCCACAGGGGGCTATTACTGCATAGTATAGGTCTAGTTTGTAAACATGGCTATATCCTATAGCTGCGTTTTTGGGGTCTATAGCCGCGTTTTTGAAACGTGGTTATAGACCTCGTTTTTTGTAGTGCACTTCTCTTAAAGGTTATATTTTCATATATGTTGTCAATCTAAAACCTAACAAATGCAATATTATGTTTGGGTATGTATTAAAACTTGTGTCCTTTTTTCTTTTGTGATTCTCTTGCATGGAACATTTGTTTGAAATGTAATATGGCTTTGATGAAGTGTCAAAACAATCAATTTTGAAACTTTGAACAATACCAGACACATAAACATGCGGAAACTAGAATGAATAAAATGTTAGTTTGGATACAAAACACGTTTGTGTTTGTGAATGGGCTGCATTTTTTGTGTGGGTCCTGTGTACTGTTCACGGGATCCACAAGTACGGATTTCAACAAATTTTTCTTTAAAACTGGGTCCCACGGAAATATTCATACATTTAAAAATTATTTTACTACAGTGTTTTCAGTTTTTAGTAATAAGCGGTACCCAAATAGACCCAAAGTGTTTCCCCTCCCCCCTTTTGTCAGCCATAGTTGCCACCATCTTTAAAAATCCCATCTTTTGATAGCAAAAATAAAATGATAACTCACTAAAATCATTATGTTCAATTCATAAGCCAACAACATAAAATCACACTTTTTGTTAAATATAAGTTTTCAAATTTTTCTTTTTCTAAATTCATTTTTTTTCAAATAATTGGTTTTAAAAAGGCTGCAAAAATAAGTTTGTAGAAAGTGACTTATGTGTTGTGTGTTTGGGAAAAGCTTTTTCTTTTTTTTCTTATTGGGGGTTAAAAACATATGGTTTCAAAAATCAAACTGGACTGGCCGGTTAAACCGAGAACTAGACACAAAAATAGTCTAGTAAAAATCGGAGAAATTGGCAGTTGAACTTGAAAATTTTCAGTTTAAGCGGGAAAGATAGAGAACTAAACCTGTTTTCAATTCTTTGACCGTTCCGGTTTTTAAAACCATGAAAAAACATTTTTCTTTTTGTCTATTTCTTTTGCAAATAATCTAACTTCCAAAAATTATATTTTTTTATAAAAATTTTAATCTAATTGGTTGTCACATCTCATAAGTAGATGACATGTTGACGTGGGCCAGTGTGGCTTGTATTGCCAAGCCCAAGTCGGTCACCTTATTTGACCGAATCCAAATTGTAAAAGGAATGTTCCTTTGCCGACTTGGTTGATAACACACACACACGTATATATGATTTTATGAATGTGGCAATTAGAAGAGTGTGAAAGATAGAATTCCTAATAACCTAGCAGTGTAGCTGCATCAAAGAAAATAAAAAAAGAGAAGCAACCACTTCTATTCTTATTGTTTTCTTTTGTGAGAGAGTGCTAGGGTGTAATTGGGATTTGGGTTTCTTGAGAATGTTCTTGTGCACTATTGTAAGGGAAAGTTTTCTCTTTGGTGAAGGCAGATGAAGGATCTCCTAATTCAACAAGGAGTTCATAAGGCCTTGCTTGGGAAGGAGAAGAAACCAGGAACGATGAAGGATGTAGAATGGGTAGAGATGGATAAGAAAGTAGTTAGCACTATTTGTCTCAACCTAGGTGATGAGGTCATTCACAACATCCTAGAAGCAAAGACCGCAAAGGAGGTTTGGGAAAAACTAGAAGGTCTTTATATGAGAAAGAATTTGACGAACAAGTTGTACATGAAGAAGCAACTGTATAATTTGCATATGAAGGAGGGTTCAGATCTATTAGAGCATCTCAATACATTTAACATGTTGAACACCCAATTATCAAGTTTTGGGGTGAATTATGAGGATGAAGATAAAGCGTTACTCTTATTAGCATCACTTCCTACTTCTTTTGATCATTTAGTGACTATGTTGATCTATTGGAAAGAGACTATAGTACTCGAGGAGGTGACTAGTGCTCTCTTGTCACACATAAAGATGAAGCAAGATGGTGATGGTTCTCAGTCTAATGGACTTATTGTAAAGTATGATTCAAGGAATAAGTGTAGAAGCAGGTCAAGAGGACGGAACTCCAATAGGAACAAATCACAATCTAAATCACGTGCAAAGAAAGATGTAGAGTGCTTTTATTGTCACAAGAATCAGTCTAAAAAATTGAAAGAGCATTTAGAGGAGAAGAAGAATGGAAAGAAGCCCCTAGAATCAGCTAGTGTTGCTGAAGAAACATCTGATGATAGTGAAGTTTATGCAGATTTACTTTTAGTTTCATCAGGTAGTAATGTTTTATTGGAATCTTGGGTTTTAGATTCAACATGCTCATATCATATGACTCCAAAGAAAGATTGGTTTGACATGTATAAGCCTTGCAATGGTAGTATGGTCCAAATGGGTAATGATGCTACATGCCCGGTTATTAAGATTGGTATCGTGAAGATCAAGATGTTTGATGGAGTTATGAGAGTTCTTAGTAATGTCAAACATGTTCCTAATCTTAGAAAGAATTTAGTTTCTTTAGGTGTATTGGATGATTTGGGCTATTCATACTCATCAAAGGGCGGAATCATGAAGATTACCAAAGGTGCTTTGATGGTGATGAATGGATAGAAAGTAAGCACACTTTACAGATTGATTGGGAACATAGTTAAGTAGGAAGAGTTGCAATCACCACTTCGTTAGAGTCCAACACTAACGACACAAAATTTTGGCATATGGGACTTGGCCATATTGGTGAATGTGGTATGTTAGAGTTGCACAAGAGAAATTTATTGAAAGGGGTGAAGAAATGCAAGCTAGACTTCTGCAAGTATTGTGTGTATGGGAAGCAGCATAGAGTCAATTTCAAGATAGACTCTCATACAAGTAAGGGTGTTCTTGACTACATTCATTAAGATGTTTGGGGCCCAGTATGAGTTTCTTCTCATAGCGATGCTTAGTACTTCGTCAATTTCATTGATGACTATAGTAGAAAGGTATGGATTTATTTTATGAAGCATAAGTCTAATGTGTTTGGCATATTTAAAAAGTGGAAAGTACAAGTTGAGAATCAGACTGGTAGGAAAATAAAATACCTTAGAACAGATAATGGACTAGAGTATAGAGATAAATAATTCATAAGATTTTGTAAATTAGAAGGTATTACTTGTCACTTCACAGTTAAAGGAACTCCATAGTAGAATGGGGTTGCAGAGAGAATGAACAGAACCTTAGCAGAAAGAGCCATATGTCTAAAGTGTTCTGGATAGAGATAGTTAACACAACAATCTTCATTATTAAATAGATCTCCATCATCAGCCATAGACTTCAAGTTTCTAGAAGGGGTTTGGTTAGGTTGACTAGTTGATTATTTGAGTCTAAAAATTTTTGGTTGTCCAGCTTATGTGCATATGCAGAGTGGAGAGCATTCTAAATTGGATTCAAAGTCAAGAAAATTCGTATTTCTTGGCTTTGGAAAAGGTGTTAAGGGCTATAGGCTTTGGGATCCAATCTCAAAGAAAACGATGACCAGCAAAGATGTCTTATTTGATGAAGCCTTTATATGGAAATAGAATGAAGCAGAGACATGTGATGATAGTCCACAGGAGAATTAACTGCTAAGGTGGAGTTTGACGAGAATAGTTCACCCAGTGATAAGGGTGATGTTGAGATTGATCCACAGTAGCAACAAGAAGAGCCTTATTCAATTGCTAAAGGTAGAGAGAAGCGAGTTCACCAAGCATCATAAAGATATGGCTTTGAAGACATGGTTAGTTTTTCTCTCGTAACCAGCGGTGGAGATCCACTCACTTTCAAGGAGGCTACACATAGGAGAGACAATGATAAATTGCCCATGGTTAGTGAAATTACCCAAGGGAAAGAAGGCTACTGGTTGCAAGTGGATATTCCACAAGAAAGAAGTATTGTCAAAAAAGGAAGGTGAAAAATTCAAGGCATGGTTAATGGCTAAGGGTTACTCATAGAGAGAAGTAATTGATTATAATGAGATTTTTTTCACCAGTTGTGAAGCACACCTCAATTCGAGTAATCCTAGGATTTGTGACAATGCATGATATGGAGTTAGAGCAGTTAGATGTGAAGACCGCATTCCTCCATGGAGATTCAAAAGAAGAGATTTACATGCTACAACTCGAAGGCTTCAAAGAACCTGGCAATGGAGACTATGTTTGTCTGTTGAAGAGATCATTATATGGCTTGAAGTAGTCTCCCAGGTAGAGGTACAAATGGTTTGATTCATTCATGGTCACACATGGATACATGCGCTGTGAGTATGACTGTTGTATTTATTTTAGAGTACTTGCTGATGGCTCCTATATATTTCTTGCTCTATATATTGATGATATCTTAGTAGCTGTAAAGAGTAAGCAAGAAATTGTGAAGCTGAAGTCTCTATTAAGTAGTGAATTTGACATGAAGGATCTTGGAGCTGCCAAGAAGATCCTTGATAGAAATTTACCGAGATAGAGGGGCTGGTAAATTATGGTTATCTCAGAAGTGATAGCTTAAGAAGGCATTAGAGAGGTTTAGTATGCTTGATGCAAAACCTATTAGTACACCACTTTTTGCCCATTTTAAATTGTCCTCACAGTTGTGTCCAAGTTTAGATGAGAAGTCAGAGTATATGTCTAAAGTTCCATATGCGAATGCAGTTGGGTGTCTCATGTATTTGATGGTGTGCACTAGGCCTGATATTTCTCATGCAGTCAGTGTGGCCAGTAAGCATATGGCAAATCTAGGCAAAGAGCATTGGAATGCAGTAAAGTGGATCTTTAGATATCTTACTAGCACTCGTGATTTTGGTTTCCTATTTGATCAGAGAGCTAGTACAGAAGCTGTGGGTTATGTGGATTCCAACTATGCAAAGGACCTTGATTCTAGAAAGACCATGACAGGCTATGTGTTTAGGTTTGCTGGTGGCCCAATTTGCTAGAAGTCTACACTACAAGATGTAATTGCTTTATCCAATACAAAAGCATGATATATGGTGATGAAAGAGGCAAGAAAAGAAGCCACTTGGCTTAGTGGACTAGTTAATGAGCTTGGTTTCAAGCAGGATAGCATGGTGCTACAATGTGATAGTCAGAGTGCAATTCATTTGGCGAAGAATCAGGTATATCATGCAAGAACAAAGCTTATTGCTATGCGGTATCATAAGATCAGAGAATGGGTTTCATTTGATGACATTTCTTTGTCGAAGATTCTCATTACTGAGATTGCCTCTGATATGTTAACAATACCAGTTCCAATAGACAAGTTCAAGCACTACTTAGACTTGATTGGTTTTTGTAGATTTTGAATCCTTAAGGGCTAAGGTGGAGGCGATGGAGGAGTTTGCTCGTGTAGCTTGATCAATTCAAGTCAAGGTGGAGATTTGTTGGCGTGGACTAGTGTGGCTTGTATTGCCAAGCCCAAGTTGGTCACCTTATTTGATGGAATCCAAATTGTAAAAGGAATGCTCCTTTGCCAACTTGGTTAATAACACACACACACAAAAATATGCTTTTATGATATGTGGCAATTAGAAGAGTATGAAAGATAGAATTCCTAATAACCTAGTAGTGCAGCTGCATCAAAGAAAATAGAAAAGAGAGGCAGCCACTTCTATTCTTATTGTTTTCCTTTGTGAGAGTGCTAGAGTGTAATTGAGATGGCAATTAGAAGAGTATGAAAGATAGAATTCCTAATAACCTAGTAGTACAGCTGCATCAAAGAAAATAGAAAAGAGAGGCAGCCGCTTCTATTCTTATTGTTTTCTTTTGTAAGAGTGCTAGAGTGTAATTGAGATTTGGGTTCCTTGAGAGTATTCTTGTGTACTATTGTATCTTCCTATTTTTATAGTGAAATTTCTCTGTTGTCATCGTGGAGGTTGACAGTTTACTGAACCACGTAAATTCTTATGTTTTTTGTGTGTACTTGTTATTTAATTTCCGCTTATTTACTGTTATTGATTAGAGTCCTAGGGTGCTATCTACACAACACAACATAAAGGCAACACTTTTTTGGCATTGGTGGAAGTATCATTTTAATCATTACATTTTAGGGTTAGTGTCAATTTGATTTCTATATTCTGGTAATAATTAGTTTAATTCATATTATTTTCTACTTGCGATCAATTTCCGTAATGAGTTGATTGTATAAATTAACTATTACCAAAATATAAAAACCAAAATTAATCATGATCCCAAAATATTATTGATCAAAATTAATATTTTGGCCTTTGGCATTTATCAAGCCATAAATCAATGGTCACCGACTCACCAGTACAAAGCGCACTAATATATAATACTACATTTTAGTACAAAAAGGAAAAGTCCTTGTTTCTTTTTCATCAAAGACTGAAATTAGCATCTTTCTCAAAAAAAAAAATAAAAAATAAAAAAAAAAAAAAACTGAAATTAGTAAAATAATTGAGAAGTATAATTAAGACACAACGACTAAGGAAGGGTGTATGTGGCAGAAAAATTACTGTCAAAGCTGCAAATAGACATGTTAACTTTTGAAAGAAGGTTTTTCTTCTCATAAAAAAAAACTTATGAAAAAAGGAAAATGTGTATTTTTCTTTTTCTTTTTGCTTTTGGGTCTGCGAAAATATTTAAAATATACAGTGACAGATTATAATAATTATAAAGCCAGGCAACAGCTTTAAACATTCCCTCATTCGTGATTGCACATATAAGCCGAACCTCTTTCCCGTATACTTTCCTCAGGCTATTCTATTGCTTTTGCACTCTGTCTCTGTCTCTGTCTCTTTCTCTCTCTCTGATTTCAGTATTGACAGTTAGATGCAACTTTTTTAGTGTAGTTCTGATCCTATATATCACAAAGATCCATACCCTTACTGCCCTTCTCTCTCTCTCTCATATCTCTGTGTGTGTATAGTGCAATCTTCATCAACATACAGTCTCGTACCTTTCTTGAATATGTCTCGGGATCGCACCGGAGAGAGAGAGAGAGAAAGAGTACCACACTCACTAAACAGTTGTTCCTTCTATGGTTCTCTTTCTCGTGAAACAGTAGAAGTGGTTTAGTCATGATTTATGGAATATAAAAAAGTAGTTCACATATACATATATTGAAAGTTGAAACTTTAGTCATAAACTACACATATTGAACTCAAACTAATGAATTGATCTTGGCAGTTCATTGTGCATTCTTTGTGAAAAAGGAAAGGAAAAGAAAAGCACGCGCACACAAAAAAGGATAGATCCTGCTTTGTGTACTTTGTTACTGGGCTTTAAGCACGTTTTTTTTTAGTCCTCCAATTTGACAATTTATGCTTCAAACTTGTTAAAAGCAGTTGATCTACTGGAATAGATAGAACTTTTTGATGAACAAAGGATCTTTGCTCTGAGTTTATGTCACACAAATATATACCTGGATCCATATTTTTTGCTGTATGGTAACATAAATCACTTTAAACCAATAACAAATCACTATGAGCTTCAAGAAAAACTTGTAGATCATCTTTACCAAAAACTAATTTAATTTAAGGATTACAAGTTTATGTAGCTATTTATCTTTTAATTAATTCGTTATTCTTTATAATATGATAGAATAATTGCAAACTCATGGGTCCAGTAGCTAGGTTTCAGCTGGGCAACCAAATCAGGTTAGGCAAAAGCAGTATGGGCCCGAGATATATGTAGCCCAATTAGTTGACATACTACTGATACTTAATTGCAATCAAGTTGACATGTGTTCAGACCCCTAAAAAAAGATGAAGTGGTGGACATGTTGCAGTCCAGCTTAACCTATGTGCCAATAGTCTATATTGGTTAGGTCTAGGGTTAGGGTTGCTTTCATTGCCAGATCTCATGAACATTCTGTCTCTTCCGTAGCTCCTAGTGTCCCAATCCAGCACCCTTCAATCACTTCAATTTTTGCTTTCTGAAGCAACTGAAGACTACTAATCTGTTTCAGTCAGCTAGCATACATGTCAAACATTTGGCCAAATATTGGGTTTGTCTAGCTCCTAGGCAGCTAGCATTAGAATGTCAAAAGCACCCGTAGGGTTTTGTAATCTAGCTTCAGAAATCAGAACCCAAAAGTTTGAATATATATAATATAAAACATACATTAAAATTGGATTCAAGTTTATCTTTTCTTAGTTCGTCGATCTGGTTCGCGGTTTGCGGTTGGCTTCTTCTCATCAACACTAGAGAAATAAACTATTAGAGAAGGAAAAAGTGCATAACAAAATAGATGACAGAGCTGATAATAAAAAGAGAAAAAATTGAACATAAATAAGAAATAGTGGAAACGATATCGAAAAGTGCGAAATTGAAGTAATAACAACCAAGAACAGATTCTTCATTACTAATTTTTTAATATTTAGATTGTCATGGTTTATAAAGTACGAGATTTAAAATTAAAAAAAAATATATATAAATATATATATATATATATATATATATATAAATCAAGATTTAATTTGTCTCAAGCGGAACTTTGGGGGAAGGGGGGTTCCTTAATTTAAATATTCCCAAAACATAGTTTAATACAGTTTGGCAACGCTATTCGCAGAATGCATTCTAAACAAATACATTTTTTGAAACATAGTGCATAATACATTTTTTTTTTTTTTAAGAAATTGAAATTTTTTTAATACATTTTCTTTTAAGAAATTGAACTTTTTTTAATGCATTTTTTGTCAATAGTAATGAAATATTGTAGGGAGTATGACCAATGTTTTATAAATTCTCTAATGAATAAAAAATAACTAATAAAATTGACATGCATTTAAATTCACATCTCTGTAACATAAAATCCAAGCATAAAAATGTAAAATATAGTGCATAAAAAATTATATTAACAATTTTACTTCATAAATATAGTAAATCAATGACAAGGGAAAAGTATACGAGAGCAAGATGAAGTTTTTTTTTTTTTTTTTTTACCAATTTATTCTTAAACTAAATCGGTTAGTCTCCATATTTCTAACTATCAAAAAAAAAAAAAAAAAAAAACTATCATCAAATGCATAGGGCCGTGATCAAGAAATGATTATTGTGGGGATCATTCGGTCGATAGGCCCATAGGATTCAGAATTGGTTGAGGATTGTTGGGCCAGTGGCCCATCCGAGGTCGTGCACCCGTCCGAGGACGCCATCCTCCTCGGCAGTATGCGTCCGAGGACGATCGCGTCCGAAGACGATCAGGACGTGGTATCACCACGATCAGACCTCAGAAGTAGGTCATCTCAAGGGGTAGAGTAGCCGACTAAAGATGAAAGAGATAAGGCCAACAAATATCTAAAACTATAGCTGCCTCCGCATTAATGACCTCTCAACCAACTCTCTGGCCGCATTAATGTGGAGGTGATACCTGAGCAGCAGGAAAGCAGCCTTACAGCTGCCCATAGGAAGTTCCAGGAGGCGCCAGATGGGACAGAAAGAAATCCCCCGGGCACAATCTACACGTGTTCGGTGAAGATGGATCGCGAAGGGGAGTATATAAACTAAAAGAGGAACATGAAGAAGGGGATCGAGAAAAAAAGGAGAACACACACAAAACTGAAGAGAAAGAAGGAAGAAGAGAGGGAGAGAGAGTAACACTAGGGATTTAAGAAAAGACGTTGATTATACCAACAAAAGAGAAGGAAAACATGGTATGGGCTTGAAAGAAAATTTTGGAGGTAGATAACATCCGGGACATAGATGTGAAGAAGTTTGTCTGGAAGAACATTGTTACGCGATTTGGAATCCCAAGAGCTCTTGTTTCGGACAACGGGCTCCAGTTCGATAGCAATGCCTTTAGGAATTACTGTTCAGAACTAGGAATAAGAAACAGATATTCCACTCCAGCTTATCCGCAAGGCAATGGGCAGGCTGAAGCTGTTAACAAAGTCATTGTCCATGGGCTTAAGAAGAGACTAGACGACGCGAAAGGAAGATGGGTGGAGGAACTCCCACATGTGCTTTGGACGTATCGGACAACGCCCAGGCGTTCGACGGGAGAAACTCCTTTCTCCATGACCTATGGAGCCGAGGCCGTTATTCCGCTGGAAACTGGATTCCCGACATTAAAGACCAGTGCATTCTCTTCAAGTAATAATGATGCGATGTTGGAAAAAAGTTTAGACCTGATTGAAGAACGGAGGGAAAGCGCGATGGTTCGGCTAGCTTACTACCAGCACAAACTCAAGCAGTGCTACGATAGTAATGTGAGGATGAGGCCATTAGCCATAGGCGACCTGGTGCTAAGAAAGGTCTTGGGGGCCACTAAGAATCCAAGCTGGGGAAAACTGGGACCCAATTGGGAGGGACCGTATCGAATTACTTCTGTAGTTGGAATAGGGGCTTATTATCTAGAGGATCTAGACGAAAAACCTGTACTCCATCCTTGGAATGTAAATAATCTCAGAAGGTATTATTATTAGTAAAGAAGTTTTAATTCAAATATTCTCTTTTAACTTACGTCAAATATGCATTCTATGATTTCCGCATCCTGTCATATCATACTGAATTGTTAAACAGAAACTGA
Source organism: Quercus lobata (assembly GCF_001633185.2). Lineage (NCBI taxonomy): Eukaryota > Viridiplantae > Streptophyta > Magnoliopsida > Fagales > Fagaceae > Quercus > Quercus lobata. The sequence goes on from NC_044904.1 coordinate 41,624,748, forward strand.
GTTATGCCAGGTCCTCGGATCGCAAACTTAGTGGAAATTAACATCCTATCATACTGAATTGTTAAACAGAAACTGAGTTATGTCCGGTCCTCGGATCGCAAACTTAGTGGAAATTAACATCCTATCATACTGAATTGTTAAACAGAAACTGAGTTATGCCGGGTCCTCGGATCGCAAAACTTAGTGGAAATTAACATCCTATCATACTGAATTGTTAAACAGAAACTGAGTTATGCCGGGTCCTCGATCGCAAAACTTAGTGGAAATTAACATCCTATCATACTGAATTGTTAAACAGAAACTGAGTTATGCCGGGTCCTCGGATCGCAAACTTAGTGGAAATTAACATCCTATCATACTGAATTGTTAAACAGAAGCTGAGTTATGCCGGGTCCTCGGATCGCAGACTTAGTGGAAATTAACATCCTATCATACTGAATTGTTAAACAGAAACTGAGTTATGCCGGGTCCTCGGATCGCAGACTTAGTGGAAATTAACATCCTATCATTCATACTGACTTGTTAAACAGAAACTGAGTTATGCCAGGTCCTTGGATCGCAAACTTAGTGGAAATTAACATCCTATCATTCATATTGAATTGTTAAACAGAAACTGAGTTATGCCAGGTCCTTGGATCGCAAACTTAGTGGAAATTAACATCCTATCATTCATACTTAATCGTTAAACAGAAACCGAGTTATGCCAGGTCCCAGGACCGCAAACTTAGTGGAAATTAACATCCTGTCATTCATACTGAATTGCTAAACAGAAACTATGTTATGTCAAATTCTTAGACCACTAATTCGGTAGAAACTTACCTGCTAAGTTGTGCATTGAATTATTAAACGGCAGAAAAAGTGGTGATGAGTTTTTCTAAATCATAATCCTAGTAAAAGTAATGCCTTATGAACATTCGTTAAGGAGTCAGAAAGAGAGAGCTTCAAATGCAAGATTGGCGTACAATGAAAGAGGCGTCTGAAATAAATCCATCCAAAATTACGACGACAAAGTAAGTAAGTGTAAAGATAACTTAGAACCATTAGAATGATAAGAAAGTAAGCAAGAAAGTCCTCTATTAAGTGTCTAAACTAAAATTACAAAGCAGTTTCTATCTTTTTACTTTTTGATGATGCCCCCAGCCGATTGAACTGTGGAGTCCAATTCTTGTTGAAAACCCTGTGAGACCGTATAGGTCTTCGAAGCAGTGATGGATTTGCTTGGGGAAGCTCCTGGAGAGGAGGTACGAGGTAAAACCTCCTCGCTGGGGTTAATAGCTGGGGTTGGAATATCAGCTTGGTGTGGTTGAGGAGCGGAGGGGCGTATCGCTTCGGGGTAGTATACGTTCTTTGGCTTACGTAGTTCAGATGAGGCTTCAACCCCAGCGCGGTTAAGAGCCTCGCTCCAGGTTCTCGCACAGAAAATACGGCAAACCTCTGGAACTTCGGCTCTTAACGCTTTCTCAGTTTCAGCTATCCCGACTTCGTAGCCCCTCTGCTCGGCTTCATCCTTTACCTTCTCAGACTCGATTTTTGCTTTCTCGGCTTGTTCTTTAAGTTTTTCAGCTGTCTCCCTTAACCTCTGAGTTTCTTCTAGATGCTTCTTAAGAACAAGAACTTGCTCCTGAGTCTTCTTCAGCTCGGCATTCGCCTCGCGCAGAAGCTTGGCCTGTTCCTCGGCCTGCTTCTGGTAGCCTTCTGATGACGATTCAGCACTCTTGCGAGCTTCTTCCTCGACCAGTAGCTTTTTCCTTGCGACGGTTAGATCCTGTTCAGATTTGGACAAGGTCTGAACAGCCATTACCCTTCTTTTCCTTTCACCATCTAGCTGGTTAGAACAAGCATTGAGCATCTCATCTAGCTTGAAGGTATTTTGGATGATCTGTAAAAAATAAAAAGGGGGGGGGTGAGTTAGTGTTATAGTTAATGAAAAGTACGCATTAGTGAGTAGCAGTTACAGAATGAAGCAGTATAAAAGATAGCTTCCCACTATGCCCAAATATCGTTTATTGTCAAGGATGAGTTGATTCTTCCTCACATTCTTTAGCTCGGCCATATCCTTTGGGAGCAACAAGGCCTCCTCTATGGCCGAGGCCACATGACACCCTATGCCGCCGTTATAATCCCTTACAGAGGCATCGTTTCGCAGGGGTTCCCCACCGAGCATAGGAACTGGCAGCCATGCTTGTGAATCGGGATGTGGGGAATCGGATTTCTCTTGGCCCCGCGTAGAAGATTGTCTGGTTTTCTGCTGTTTCGCCGCTCGTTGGACATCTTCCTCTCGAGTGGGGCGGGATCTGCTCGCATCTGCCACCCCCTTACTTTTTTGCTCTCTGCGCTTCTCTGGCTCGGCAATGCTTGGCGGTGCTGTTTGCGAGGATGATTAAGGAGGGTGGCGGGGGACTGGAGGAGGAGACCTGGCTGGAAGAGATGAAACCTGGGATGGTACTGTTTGGGCAGGTGCAGACTTTCCCTGTTGACCTCCTATCAGCTCCATTAGGCTTTTTTGGGGTATCCTTTTCACCCCCATCTCGTCAGAACTTTCCTCGGGGTTTGAGGGCTGATCGAAAATCTCAAAATCGTCCGTGGATTCCGATACTGTTACAACGGTTTGCTTGCTTTTTTCCCTTTTCCTTCTCCTATTGGTGCCCTTTTTCTTGAGGGAAGGTGAGGGTAAAGAAAACCCCGCTGAGACGCTGGCCACGGAAAGAGGTTCTGTGAGAGGTGTGTGTTCGGGAAGTGGAATACCCTCGGGGACAATGAATCTTTCGTAGGCAACACTGATACGGCGAAGCCGAGGATCGCGTGCCCTAATCACGCATTTCGGCGCCTGAAAGCCAAAAGAAAGGGGGGTATATCCGAGAATTAAATGTGCTGCTCGTAATTGACCATCAGCCTCGTTCACGTATATTTCAGCTCTCAATAATCTGTCTAGGCTCGCTTTATTGACCAATCTGAGATTGGGCTTTGTGTAGCGTCTATCTGCAAGACCGTTGATTTTAAAGTTAAAAGTTGCGAGACGCGAAAATAGTAAAAGTGATTAAAATGTGATTATGAGCTAAGTAGCATAGGTCTATAACTTCGCACCCACCTGGCGTTCCCTCCACAGTCGGGCAAGATAGACCATCATGCCATTCCCCAGAAAAAATGAGGAAATCTTCTTTTAGGTGCTTATTTGAAGTAGGAAGGCACTGAATCAACCTTACTTTAGGATATCTCGACTTGAGATAGTAGTCCTGGTCAGCTAAGCGGTGAAGGCTGTACACCCAATTCACGTCGTGATGGGATAGATCTAGACCCATTCTCTGATTCAGAGCGTCTATACTTCCCAGAATCCTAAACATATTGGGGGCGCATTGGGTGGGGGATAGCCTAAAGAAATTAAGGTAACCCCTGGTGATACTACCCATGGGGATGGTCATCCCTCCTTCAATAAAGGCGATCATGGGGATAACCACTTCCCCAGTTTGCCTGGCGTCAACCCACTCCCCTTGGGCCGCATACCTCATCCCTACCGTTGGTGGGATACTGTACTTCATGCGGAAGTTTCTAATACCCTCCTCGGAGTCGACGAGACACCGAAAGGGATTCCTCTGCTTCCCCATTTTTTCTTTTTCTTTTTTTTCTAAAGAAACTTAGTAGAGAAAAAAACTTTTTGATTTTGAATAAAAATGGTAAAAGCTTCGAGAGGACTTACAGGTTCAAAGGAAGGACCTCGGACAACGTACGATTATTTGTAGTCGCCAGGAGAACAGTGAAGACAGGAAGAAGGCAGGTTCAGTGTATAGGCCTTGGAACCGCGTAACCATTAAGGGTAAGGTACAGGTTTAATCTGGGAACGCCTTTATAGTCATGTGAAGATTGTGAGCGGCGAAATTCCCGCTCACAAAACAAGAGAAGCCCCCTACCGTTCGATTTGGATCTAACCGTCGAACGTGGGAGACAAGGGAGTTGTCAGAATTTAATGCTGCCAAAATCGGGGCGCTGAAGCGTCAGGGGCATGCCCCGAAACGCGCACAGGTGCAGGCTCATGACGTCAAAACCCACCTTTTCTCCTGAGGAGTCGAAAAGTAGGATTTTGAGGGGCTATTGTGGGGATCATTCGGTCGATAGGCCCATAGGATTCAGAATTGGTTGAGGATTGTTGGGCCAGTGGCCCATCCGAGGTTGTGCACCCGTCCGAGGACGCCATCCTCCTCGGCAGTATGCGTCCGAGGACGATCGCGTCCGAAGACGATCAGGACGTGGTATCACCGCGATCAGACCTCAGAAGTAGGTCATCTCAAGGGGTAGAGTAGCCGACTAAAGATGAAAGAGATAAGGCCAACAAATATCTGAAACTATAGCTGCCTCCGCATTAATGACCTCTCAACCAACTCTCTGGCCGCATTAATGTGGAGGTGATACCTGAGCAGCAGGAAAGCAGCCTTACAGCTGCCCATAGGAAGTTCCAGGAGGCGCCAGATGGGACAGAAAGAAATCCCCCGGGCACAATCTACACGTGTTCGGTGAAGATGGATCGCGAAGGGGAGTATATAAACTAAAAGAGGAACATGAAGAAGGGGATCGAGAAAAAAAGGAGAACACACACAAAACTGAAGAGAAAGAAGGAAGAAGAGAGGGAGAGAGAGTAACACTAGGGATTTAAGAAAAGACGTTGATTATACCAACAAAAGAGAAGGAAAACATGGTATGGGCTTGAAAGAAAATTTTGGAGGTAGATACCACCGTTAATCTAGCTCTTTACACCCACGCTCTACAAATCATATTGTCTGGGCCTTTTACGTACGAACCCAATACTGTTTAGGTTCGTCACCAAATCGTATCCTTACAATTATTAATTTTGATCTGAAGCTGAACCGTTTATAACGTACAGTTCTTCTTATCTGCATGAGCTTTTTGTTGGACAAGATTAATAGATGGACTTGATTTTAGTTTTATCTTGGATTAATGTTGGTTTTTTACTATGCAGATTTGGACCATGATGGTGTATCAATATTCCAAATCAAACTCAACAAAATTTCAATGATTAGTGATTACACATAAAAATAAATTTAAAAAAAAAAAAGCAAACAAAAACACAAACACAACAAAGAAATAGTAAACCCATATTTCCCAAAGCAAAATTCATCCAAAAAAAATACTAATAAAGAAAATGACAAAGAATAGAGATCAACACAGCAAGAGAGAAATACAGAGCCAGCAATACCCCCCCCCCCCCCCCAAACAAAAACACACACAAAAACATAGAGTTTCGTCCTGCACCCCCACACACATGCACCCACAACCCCTCTCCTTTCCCAGACACAGATAGTGTTAGAATATTTATGTGCGAGTAGTGTGGTTATGTAATAAACCCTTTGTTGGATCATAATGACAAGAGTGATTTGTGAGTAGTCGTAGGATCATAATGAGAAGAATGAGTGATTAATATAAACTAACTGCGAACTCACGCATTGCGCGTGATAATTATTTTTATGATAGTTTTATTAAAAAAAAAATTTACAATTTAAACTAATCTAATAATGAGTAATGTATTTCGTAATAATATTTTTATTTATTATAGGAACAATCATAAATATAATATAGGAACAATCCAAAACACCAAAAAAACGTAAACTAAAAAAAATTAATAAAACTTAACAATGATTAATTGAACTAATATTAGGATAAAATTTTGTTTTTGATAATCTATTAAGGTTATTTTTTTTTTTTTGTAGAAATTATAATTTCGGCCGCCCAAAACATATTATCAAATAAACAATTATTAGCAAAATCTAAGAATTAAATTTCTATATATGCATTGTTATAAAATAACAATAATAATAATAATAATAATAATAATAATAATAATAATAAAATTAAAATTTGTCACCTATCTGATTATTTTCATTTGGCTAACATTTGTTTTTCTTTAAATAAATGGCATTATAAAGTACTTCTAATACAGCTATTAAAAGTACTTTGTCCACCACAAAGGATTAGAAAATAAACAAAAATTAGTAAAACCTCATAGTTTAACATCTAAATTGAACACTATAAAAAATCATGCTATGTAATAAAATAATATTATATTTTTATATGCTATATTTAATTCTTTAGAACGCAATAGGATAACATTTAACAATCAAAGAGAAAAAAAAAAAAAAAAAAAAAAAAAAAAAAAAAAAAAAAAAAAAAACAACAACAACAACAACAACAATTTAAAAAACAAACCTAAATTGCATTAACCCAAAATAGAGTTTTAAAAAATATAAAAAATTATCAACCTAAAGTAGAGATGTAAGAAAAATAAAAAAATCCACCAAAAAATTGAGAGAGAGAGAGAGAGAGAGAGAGGGGGAACCCTTTTTTTGTGAGGGAAAACTATGTATAGAATAAAAGAGATAGTGACAAATTTATAGTAAGAGAGTGTGAATAAGAAGAGATAAAAATAAAGGAAGAAGGGAAAAAGAAAGAATGATATTAATGTAGAGGGTAGTGGTGAGATGAAAAGGCTCACACAAAACCTTAAAACTGAACTGAAAAGGTTTTGGGTTGGGCTTGATAGTGGAACTAAATAAATAAGAGGTGAGATGGATTAATTATACAGATTTATTATAAAGTGATAGTGGAAGTAAATAACTAAATAGTGAGCTGGATTTATTATAGGGTGAAAGTATATAAATAAGTAGTGAGCTGCATTTATAGTGCTGAAAATTGTAAAAGCCATTTTATAATTGTAGGACAAATTATATTTTAAAAAAGAATGACGTTGCAACTGATGTGGCGTAACGTGAAAGTAATAGCATTAAACGCTACGCTTCAGCTTTTAGTAATATATATGTAGATTTAACATAATTGAACTCAAATATATTAGCTCAAGCTTGTGGCTCAACATGTGTCTATATACGTTATATTAACTCATTAATTGAAGTCTCTCTAAGGTGTTGAATTCCCAAACAAGTGGTATAAGAGCCTAAAGTGTTATCTCCCTAACAAGTGCTATTAGAACTGATGGATTGATGGGCAAGTGTTCGTAAGTAGGTTCGACCAAGTAAAAAAGGAAGACTCTCATGTAAGCTCCACACATGGTTTAGTAAAAGGTTCTACAAGTAGTATGTCTAGGCGATTGTGTATGTTGACTCTCATATTCACTCCACCCATGCTTATAAGTAAAGGACAATCTATGGAGAGTAACTAAAGTGTAAGCACAAGTGACGTGGAGAGAGAGAGAGAGAGAGAGAGAGAGAGAGAGAGAGAGAGAGAGAGAGAGAGAGAGAGAGAGAGAGAGAGAGAGAGAGATTCCTCACATAGGAATTTTCATTTTTCCTTTAGAAAAATTGAAAAGCAAAAACATATTCTTTCAAAAATGTATTTAACGAAGAGAAATACATTTTTCTTAGAGAATCAAAACACAAGCCTAAACTTATTAGAGGTTTATATTTATCAGTCTAGTTGTTCTATAACTTTCATAATCCTTATGGTTTATTCTTTCTTTGACTTTTTATTCTTATTTTTTTCTCAAGATAAGGTATTAACGAAGATTTCATAATGTGACCATATTTAAGGATAAGATAATGAAGATAAATTTGAGATATCCTGGACAAACACAATAAAGACCTATCTAAATGAATAACATAAGAGCATTCACGTTGAAGATACTAAAATAGCCAAAATGCTATTTTAGCACTTCAAACACCAAAAAAGCTGCTCAATTTGAGATGAAATATCTAAAAAAATTTGACAACTAGCTAGTAGTAGATCATTGTAGCTAGTTGCTACTAATTTTAAATTGATTTTTTCTTTTCCAATTATCTCTCTCTCTCTTCTCTCCCCTCTCGCGTCACTCTCATTTCTCTCTTCTCTTAGTTCTTGTCTCAGTCTCTCTCTTCTCTCTCTCTTCTCTCCCCTCTCGCGTCACTCTCATTTCTCTCTTCTCTTAGTTCTTGTCTCAGTCTCTCTCTTCTCTTCTCCTCTCCTCTTCTCTCACATGATAGGTCATCAATCTTTGCTGGGTTTGACAGAGTTGTAGTTGTGGGTCTTAAATCTAATCGGCTTTGCATGTTTGCGGTGGTTGTTGAGGTGGGTTTGTTATTGGTTTGTGATGGTTGTTGTTTACGGCATCCAGTGTGATGTTTGTGGTCATGGTTGCGGTGGTTATTGAGGTGGGTTTGGTGGTGGTGGGTGGTGATGTAGCAGTGGGTTTGTTGGATTTGATGATGTGGGTGTTGGGTTTACTTTGTGTTTTTCCATTCTTTTGATTCCTTTAATGCAGTGGTGCTGGGTTTGACACAATGGTGCTAGGTTTGGTGATGCTGGTTGTGGCAATTGTTGTTGTGAGATTTCTATTTTATTCTTTTATTTTAATGGGTCATGGTTGTGGCAGTTATTGTTGTGATAGATTGCTATTTATTCTTTTATTTTGATGAGTTGTGGTTGTGAGTCTTGTGACAATGGGATGTTATGGCTGGTGGTGGAAACGGCTGGTTGCAACAATGTGTGTTGGTCGATTTTAATAGGTCGTGGTGGATTTTAATGGGTTTTGTGGTAGGTTGTTGATGATGGTGATTGTGACGATAGTGGTGGTTGTGACCATGACTAATTGCTATGGATTTTTGTGGTGGTTGTTTTATATTATTGTAATGGATTGTCTAATTTATGAGATGTATGTTAAAATAGGAGATGAGATGTAGGGTCTATTGTTAAGTGATGTGATAAAATAGAGAAATTAGTTTTTTGAGTTGCTAAAAACTAAAATTTTTTAGCTTCCCAAATCTGAATACTCTAAAAGTACTCTGAAATGAGTGACAAAATTGTTTTTATAAGTATTGAGATAGTATGCTATAATTGATGTATAATAAAAGTAATGTTAAAATTTATATGAAAGTATATTATACTAATCCCAACTTATCACAAAAAGTTATTATAATAATTGTGAATTTTTGTATATATCTAGCGTTGCTCAAACTCAAATAGCGATAGGGAGAAAAAAAAGTGTGTCCTGGATAAAAGTTACAAAGAAAGGCATGGTTGTTAGGGATGTGATAATTATATATGTGTGTGTGTATAGATGATCCTAATTAGTTTGGACTTTGGATTAAGCGTAGTTGAGTTCGATTAGATTTTTTTTTTTTTTTTGGGTACCATTTTAATAATAAACCTAACTACATTTACACCGGGTTGTAGTAAGAAATCAATATTATCTACCATGTTAGAAAATTAAAAATTGTTTGCAGTACCAGTTTTTATTTATTTTTATATTTTTTCTACGGAGTCTTAATTTACAAAATCACCTTTTGGATTTTCACGTGATTCTATTAATTCATCGGAATTTATTTATTTATTTGAATAATTCATTCTTTGGACATTATGTTTAAGTGTCAATTTGGTCTTTGCATGTTATAATGAACATTGTCTTGTAAGATTTTTTTTTTTTTTTTTTTTTTTTTTTTTTTTTTGTTTTTGGAGAATTGGATTGTCTTAAGAGTTAATTTCTGTAAATGGCATCACTTATTGATTTTTTTTTTCCTTTTCTTTATTTTGTATAATGTGTTACTGATAAAGATATTTCACTTAATTTTTCAATGTAATATGTGAGAATCAATATTATAGGCTGCCATCTTAGGTTCTTTTCTTTTATAATAAGTGTTGATGAAGAGAGGCATATGATATTATTTAAGAATTATGAATGATATGGTTATATCATGTCCATTTGATTTAATTAAGGTCAAAATTTGGCTACAAAATTGGTTGTAGCATAGTGCTACAACTTCAATCAATATCTTTTTATTGAATGTGAATTTTAATAAATCTACCATCGAATCAATTTTCTTCTTATATCCTCTATACTTGCGAAATTTCTAGAAGATTAAAGATTAATAATTATGCCATCAATCAAGTCTTTCAATTTTAAGTTTTGTAGTCTAAAATTATGTATAAAAAAATAATTGTATGAATAGTAAATAATATCTATTTGATACAAAATTTTATGTGTGTTTTAACAAGATAAAAAACATGTAATCTAACAACTAGATTTTCAAAATATATAACCATGTTAATTTTTTTAGTGGGAGTTGTAGCAGTAAATTACAATTAATTTTGTAGCCAAATTTTGTCATTTAATTAATTAACCCAGTTAAGATTTAACGAAAAACAATTCATAGAAGCTTCTACTTGTTACAAACTTAAAGTTTTGAAGGAATTATTTAATTAAGATGAGCATGTAAAAATTAAATTGATACTCACAAAAAAAAAAAAATTATATATATATATATATATAAGAGTAACATTCTCTCTCTCTCTCTCTCTCTCTCTCATTGCAATTCATCACATATTAGTATAAACACTAATATATTGGAGACACATCTAATAAAGGGTAAGCTAAGGGGTCGGGGTCGATGGCCCTTCTAGAATGGAATAGGTAGGAAGGAAGGAGCACTCATTCCTTCATTTTCCTTCAAAATCTCAAATTTTCATTCCCCTTAAAATTGAACAAATCGGAGGGAATGAATTAGGTTAATGAAATTTTTTCTCTAAAACTCCTAAAATACCCCCTATACATTCAGCCTTTTATTTAAAATAGGAGTATAATAGTAATTTTGTTATAAATGATTCATTTTCATTTCTTCTAATGTTACTCTCAAACAACGTTACTTACATTCTATTTTCTATCCTCTTATTTTAAAAATCCAAACAAGATAACATAATATTGTTTCATTCATTTCTTTTCCTTTGATTTCCATTACTTAAATACACTCCATTCCTTTATGATTTGCTCATTGCATTGCATTCCATTCCTTTATGAACTTTCAAAAAAAGTGTTAAAAATAATTTTTACCTCCCTCAATAAGTGCTTTTTCAGGACATGTGGGGAAAGATCGTAATTCATTGCACACAATTATTGAAAAATCAAGCATGTGCTTTTGTAGGACATGTGGGGAAAGATCCTAATTCATTGCAAAAAATTATTGTAAAGTCATGCAAAAATCTAATCATTGGATCTCAACACATTGAGAAACTCATAGAAAACATAACTCTAAAAAAATTGCAATGAATAAACTAAGAGTTCAAGTTTGAATCAATGTTGTTCGGTGGCTTGCATTTGAAGCTTGGGCTATTAGATATCACAATGAAAGCATCAATTCATCACTTAATCGCAACAATTTTCTTGAACTGATACAATTGTTGTCATGTTACAATGAAAAGGTTGTAGATGTTGTAATAAAAAAGGCTTCAACGAATGCCTCATATACTTCATCACACATATCCAAAAGGAGATTATTTAGTCCTTTTTAGTAAGGTTAAGAAAGTGTTACATGAGAAAATTAAAGATGCAAAGTTTTGTATTAGTGTCAATTCGTGATGATTCCAAAAAGAGAGCAAATGAATCTTATTTATAATTTTATTCATGAAAGATTTTTCAATCTTATCCAAGTCAGAGACACTACAACTTTAACTTTCAGAGATGAGATATTTAGCATTCCTTTTCATCATGGCTTAATTATTCAGAATATTTGAAGTAAGGAGATGATGACCCAAGCAATGTGACTGGTGAGTGGAACGGGTTGCAAGCCCTAATTTTTAAATAATATCCATATTCTTATTACATTTATTGATTTGTACATCGCCTACAACTTGCATTAGTTGAAACATCTCGTTAAACATGTGTTGTTCATTAATGTTTCACTATCTTGGCTTTTGTCATTAATATCGGTTGGAAAATTTGGTTTTGCTTCACATACAAAACACACAGCGGAAGCAACAAATATGGATCTATTTCATTCATGAGAGATAACATGTAACCTTGAATTCTAGAACAAAGAATAGAAAGCATACTTTGATGTAATGAAATTCAAAAATAAGACTTGAGAATACCTCTAGTCAATATCACAATTCCACATGGTGTCCAAAATAAGTAGTCTCTCAATCAATCTTTATGTACATTGATTCTCAAAAAATGTTTTTCTTCTCATTGTAGAGAAAAACTGTTTTATTTTCTTTTCATCATATGTACATTCTAATTACCTTGGTAGTTATTTTATTTAATAACTCTTATTAAATAAAAATTGATTATCTAATTGGGTTAGCCTTTTAAGCCTACCCAATTGGGTTTTAGTTTGTGGCTTGAGATATGACCAAAGGGAACAAATAAGACTCTAGCTCCAATGGGCCTTGAGCTTATCTGTCAACTCTTGACAAGTCCAAAATTATCATTAATTATATTTAATACCACTATATAAATATAATTGCACTCTAGGCATTATCCCAAGACTCTAATGATATCATTTGACCCCTCCATGAAATATCCATAGTGAACAAAGTAATAATGGACTGTCACTTTGTAAACAACTATTTTATCCTTGAGTACTTGGTTTAAACTTTTAGTTATTCACATTTATTGAAATCCAATTTCAATAAATATAAACTTTAGTAACTCCTTACTAAAGTGGGCGCCCTCACTAGTAATCTGAATTCCATGCATTTTCTTCAAGTACTAAAGACTTCATTACAAAAATGAGAGAAATAGGATGAGATACTTTTCTTACGAAAGTAATATCATTATGTGAGCAACACAAAATGAATATCTCTGATTTGAGTGCTTAGTATATTGGAAGGCGTGGTCAATCTTGATTTTAACAAGATAATTTAAGTTGTATTATTATCGATCGGTGTATTTATTGTTACAATTGATTTTCAATTGCAAGAATTGAACAACAAATTTAATGAAGATATGAGAAAGTTACTTGTTTTTAGCTTATTTTGGATTCTATTGATGGTTTTAAGATGTTTGATATTGATAACATTTGCAAGATTACGGTGTTATTCTAAAGATTTTAAAGAGCAAGAAAAAGTGCATTTAATAATTGCACTTCAACATTTTGAGTTTGATGTTCCTCAACACCCAAAGCTAAAGATTCTATCATCACTTTTTGAATTATAACAAGGGTTGGTGAGAGCCAGAAAATTAACAATCTATCCATTTGTTGATAGATTGATTAGACTTATGCTTACTCTTCGTGTATCAACAACTATGGAATGTGCAGTTTCAGCCATAATGCGTGTAAGGTCTGGTTAATGTGTACTCTTAGGACACACATTAAGTCATTTATTTTTGGAAACACTTTCTCGATAATTGAAAAAACTGTCAATATTTTTTCAATTCCCGAAATTTTTTTTTTTTTCCAAAAATGGTTAATTATTGTGTGCCCTTAGAGCACACATTACCAAAATCTTTGTTATATTTAGGCTCCATCCATCCAAATTGCACATCTAGTTGAGAGCCGATCCGAATACTATTCTATCAAAAGGTTGATAACTAGTCTTTGACTCTTTGTTAGGATGGAAGGAAAAGCACTGCCGATGTATTATTATAGCAGTACGTACGTCAATTAATATGGTGTACTAATATGAAGTACTAAAAAAACACCTAAGTTAGTTCAAAAAAGAAAAAACTTGACTGCTACATGACATCATTACTAAATTTGATATAAGCTCATTGGCTCTGTCGACTACTGCTACATGCCATCATTGCTGAAGTTAAGTACTGTTGTCTTCGTTGGCTCAAATCTTGGTTTGGTTGTGTATTTAATGAATGCATAGACAATGATCTAAAACCTATTAGTTCGGCAACAATTTTTTGCCTCTGTAAAAGAAAAAATTATTAAATGATAATTGAAAGTTGAAGTACAAATCTCATTAATTTGTAAATTTCTTGCTACCACTTCAATGTCAACGCCTTTTGAACAACATTTTCTAAAATACATCTAGTTCATGCCATTGTTATTAAAATAATGAAGTAGAGCATAAATTTTTTTTATAGCGATTAGTCTAGGGGCTAGAGGTGTCCACATTGAGGTCATGTTGGCTTAGGTTTGGGCTGAACCTGCAACTCGACCCGATAACTTTAGGTGCTGAAATTCCAGACCAGTCTTCGTTTGTTGATTTCATTAATATCAACCACCACAAATTTATAAATCCTTCGATCGGATCAATCAAAGTCATCTTAGGCACAATGGGTCATTGTTGCGTTGTGACATGGTGGAAACTCACAAGATCTCACCAATTCTAGTGGAGATCTCGACAAATCTGTTAAGATATATATATATATATATATACACACATATATCAAGCGAAATCTCACCAAATTAGTTTCAAAAAAAAAAAAAAGAAATCTCACCAAATTTGTGAATATTGACAACATGATTAAATAAACAATATGAATCATGGCAAGGAGTGGAGGATGAGAACGGCGAATCTTTAGCTGGATCGATCCAATCGGATGTCCGACAGTGAAAACTACCAATTGACCCGCCAATCAGGCTATGTGATCTTGACGCAAACCCGCCACACAGCTCAGATTGAGTGGGTTTTGGTTCAGGTGGCTTTGGGTCAGACAGATTTCTCAGGTCCATGTCTAGATCTATAGAAAGTGAAGTGCAAAGCTATAGTTATCTTATTGCTACATTCACTTCATCTGCCAGGATTGACACAAAGCTAAAAGGAGACATGAAATAAATTAATGCAGTGGATCTCACTTCACTTAATTCATAGTAGCAAAAAGTTTTGTTGGCAAACTACATTCTCTTCTACTTTGACGTATTATTAGTAAAACTGCTTAGGAATTTTGACCAAACGAAGAATATTGCAAAGAAGAAAAAGATATCTTCTAATCAATTTCTTAGTTAAGGATTTTATAAAGGGAACACCAAAATAAGAAGAAGATGGGAAAATTATTATTTTTCCATGATGCAATATTTTGCTTTCAGTTATATGTAGTTATTATTGTTGTGACAAAATTAAAGAAGAATTGCACAGCTCTTACAGACTTTTATTGACAGATTTGATGTTTCTGGTCAGGAAACTTTTGGCAAAAGGTGCCGAATGGAAATGCAAGTTCTCTCTAGGTCATTGCCCCTATTATGCAAGCATCTATGACACAATAACCATAAATGTTTCGAGAAACCAGAAGATCCCAATTTTTGTTTGGGAGAGAGAACCAATCTCCCCCAAACCCTCTATTTTTCTCCTGGTCAAAGATATCGAAGGCACCAAATAAAAATAATAATAATAAATAAAAGTATTAAAAAAAGAGAATTAATTAATTTAAAAAAAAAAATAAAAAAAAAAAAAAACTGTTGCCATGCAAAACGAACTCCAAATGCAAAAAGGGGTTGCGAACTTTCAGTTCATATCTAACTTCTTGTCCCACCAGGTCTAGTTCCTCCTTTTTCATCACAGTTGGCTTGTACAAACCAATACAAAACCCCCCTTCAATCCCCATACAGCTCCAAGCCAAAGTAGCTGAGCATATACATGAGCTCAAAAGCTGTCTCAATCCCTGTAGAAAATCCAAAAATCTCTCTCCCTTCATGACCCCATCTGTCAGCTTGTTAAGTCTCTCTCTTTCTCCCTGTCTCTCTCTCTCTCTCTCTCTCTTCTTTCTTCTTTCTTTCTCTATGTGTTTGTCTTTGTGGTGGGTGGCGTGTCAATGTAGATTAATAGTTCTTCAAACTATCGCTCTAAAAATCTCTCTCTAGAACCCATCTTGAAACCGATTGATCGATGATGGAGGATCCAAACGTTGCTGTGTCCCTGCATAGCCTCGTCCCCAATTCAATCCCTCCTCTTGATTGTGCAGTGACCCATCTCTACCACTACCACCACCACCACTTCCTCCAACCAATTCTGAGCTCCTGCTGCTACCTCCTGGTGCAAAACCTTGTCCAACTGGTGCACCAATGCAAGTGTAACTACTAGAGTCTGGTACATAGTTTAGGTTTGGGTGACTGTACTGTTGGTTACTGCTAAGAACATGACCAACATAGTAATCACTCATTGGATGTTGAGGATAAGGCGCAGGAAAAGACATGGGGCGTGAGGGAGAGCTGTATAAATATGGTTGAGGTGGTTGTGGTGCTTGTGGAGGTGGTGGTGCTGGTAAGTGACTCGATGGAGAACCAGAGAAGAATCTTGGGTATCTGAGAGGGATTGTTGGGTCTCCAATGTTGCCTGCAGCTTGATGATACCCTCCTGGTGTGATTGGTTGGCAGCAGCTATATAACAATGAGAATATCAAATGGGAATTCTTAATTAGTTTACTTGAACAACAAAAAGTAACAACAGTATTACTAGAGTGATGGATTGCTGTTAATATGGATGAAATAAAGTATGGTATGGCACTTTTATTGCTGAATATATAAATAAAATTAAAATGGGTTTTTCATCTTGTAGTCTAAAACATGAAAAATAACATAAAGCTTTCTAATTGTTTGATCAAATTAATCAAGTGGGTAACTTTTTTTGTAGTTCAAGATAGCAATAGCATATGAGATTATGAGTGATTGATTTGTCTATAGTTTCTACCGAAAGTTAAAAGTTGTCATAAAAGAAGAAAAGAGGAGGAGGAAGAGGTTATGAAGGTGAAAGATGGAGAGGAAAGAGAGCAATGGTGCATTATAATATACTGAAAAAACGTACCCTAGGTGAGAGGCGCCTTGGCCGACTAGGTTATCGGTACTGAAGACCAGCTGACGAGCCCGATTCAGTGTCTCTGTCTCCCTCTCTGATCATCCAAAACACACAAATCAAATCAAATCCAACATCCCTCATACCAAGAATTTCAGCGAAAAACAAAAGCACTACCCAACTTTGTTTTCCCTACAGATTGACATGACCACGCTTCATGACCAAATCATTAACAAGCAGTGACCCATTTGCTAAAATATAATAATAATGATAATAATAATAATAATAATACTTGTTTACTAGGTCTAGGAGCTAGCTGTTAACTTTGCTGAATGAAAAGGAAAGTAGACTCAATAGAAAAGACTTTGCCTTGGCGGTGGCGGTTCATGTGTCCCCCAAGGGCCTGAGATTTGCAGAACTTGAGGGAACAAAACCTACATTCATAGACCTTCCCACACTCGTCTTTTCCATCCTTTCCGCCGCTTTTCTTTTTCCTATAGCCTGCAACAAAAACAACCAATTTAAGCAACTTGGATGAGACCCTTCTTCTTAGCCAGTTAGCTCTAAAAGCCGAACCCTAATCTCCCCAAATCCATGAATGATACCAAAAAATAATTTTGAACCCAATACTCTTTAGCTCTTTATAATTGACCTTTTTTCCTATTTTGATGTTTTTCATTTCAAACAGGAGAAGGAAAAGAAAAAAAGAAGGGAAAGTTAGGATAAAAGGTAATTATGCACCCTTTCATAGCTATACATCCAAGCATTTAAAGTTGTGGAAAAATCTTTCCCTTTCAAAACTTGAAGAAATCATGTGCTTTTTTTTCTTTTTTCTTTTTTCTTTTTTGTTTCTTTTTCCTCTCACTTCCTAATAAAGTTTTGTGTTGATTATGTTGCTAAAAGAAAAATGAGAAAGATATATGTATATATTTTCTCTTTAATTGTAGAATGAAGAAAATAGTTGTATACCAGAGGAGGAGCTGTCGTCAAAGACCTGTTTACCATGATCTCTAGAATCATCAGGCAAGTTGTTGAGGTCTAAGGGGTTTCCCTCAGGTCTCCTGAAAAAGAACAAAGAGTAAAGGTTAAAAAAGAAAGAGAGACATGAGGTAGCTTGAGAAGAAGATAAATTAGAAACAAAAAATGTTAAGGGGATGTGGGGAAGACCTACATGGTACCGACAGAGAAAGACAGATAGAAATAGGAGAGGTAAATAATCTTCCAGATAGGAAGATAAGTAAAGCTTTTAGAAAATTATAAGACTTTCAGTTTGAGACTGCAATATAGAGGCTAGTTGAGTGATGGTGGTAGAAAAAGAGCTTTGAAAGTTCTCTATCAGTTCCTCTGCCAGCCCCCTCTGGACTCAACAACACTCTCTCACTCTCTCTCTATGAAAATTGAAAGAACAAAAGGACAGTGGGTCTCGTGACTTTAAAAAGAGGAAGTGTGGGGGTGGAGAGAGGCTTAGGTATTTGGTAGTGTCATTTGGTTTGGTTGAGAGAAGAGGGAATGAGAGGGACGTTGCCTTAGTTTTGCCTTTACTCAAGGGGGCTAGCTAGGTCTATTGCTCTTACAACTAGTAGTACCATGTCCAATGATATCCTCAAATGCATAAAATAGTTATATGATCGATATTAAGTTTTACCAGAAGAGATATGCATTGCAATCAAATACTCATGTCCTTTTGCACATCTTCTATCATTAAAGTAAACCACTTCCAGTTTCTCAAAAAAAAAAAAAAAAAAAAAAAGTAAACCACTTCCAAAGCCATTTATATAAAAAAATGGCATTTATTATATGCCTTAAGGACGATCATGACAAGGCTTGCCTTGCAGAAGTAGTTATCACACTTGAGAAGGGTAAAACTATATATACTATACTATACTAAAGATTATGGTCCACAACACAAGCATGTAACTTAAGGCCTCCTAGGTAGGGTAATACCCTGTGATTGCCATGTATCATGGAAGTGTTACTATCAAATTCTAATTACTAGGTTTTTTGTGATCTAAGCTAGGATTCATGACTCACTCGATCCCACAAATATGTTTGTTCTATTCTTTGGAACTTCCTGGTTCATTGATCGTAGACATGGTCGTTTTCAATCAATAACAACAGAAGTAATTCCAATTTCATTTCCTTTATATTATTATTTATCTCTTGTAGCAAGTAATCGAAATGAAAATATATCTCTTAAAAATGGAGATTTTCCATGTAGACTAGTTAGGCTATGCCCATTTGAGTAGTAAACTGTAGAAAATCTCCAACTGAGCTGACCAAGCATATATAAGCTTAAAGACATGATATAGTAACCTATCAAGTGGAGTATCATAGATTGTGTTCGACTTCGAAGTATCTGAGTTTTACACAAGATGGAGATTGACAAACTTGTGTCATGAACAATCTAAAGATATAGCTAGGCAACCTTTAGTGCTTTGGACATCTTGCAAATACAAACGTTTTTTTTTTTTTCATTTATTTTTCCAACGAAGAGCTGGGCCACATGCAACTCTGTTTACATCTTCAAAAAAATAAATAGCGACGCGTTATAATCAGGTGATTCATGGACCACTCTATTTCTAGCTAGGCCTTGAATTGAATGACATTGAATAGGCTTGGAAATACTATCTGCAAAAGGCCAAGCCAAGCAAGCATGCAGACCATGCCCCAAATATCTGTAAATCTTATAAAAGTGTGCGTGATAACTTAAGGTGGTCCACTCCACATTTCAAGTAGTGAACTTCAAATATACAGATTACCAAAAACAAATAACAAAACCCGTACGAGCTTGTAGGAGTGGAAATTAATTGTATACATCATTCTTAGTCAAACATCCACCTTTTCCCATGAGCAACAACATTTAATGGAAGCTCATAAGAGTTTCATAAAAATACTTGCAATCATATGTGTCATGGACAATGTGTTGATGTAAAATTATTGATGAACCAGCTGACACGACATAAATTTGTAAAAACAAAAGTGAGAGAGAGGCGGACCAAAGGAAATGACTCCAAAGACTGGGAAAGGCTCGCGTTCAAGTTGTGGTATGGTACTACCTTCGTTATGAGCTTATTTTCTCTTCAAAAGAAAATGCATAATGTCAATAATTCTAAAAATATTCTTAATAATATACACAATTTTATAATTTGTTAACTTATGCCACTATTAGTTGTTGACATTTTCTATTAAATACTTACTCATACAACTCACAACTTTTTATCAATCACTTACAATTGTACAAGTTTACAAGTTGTGAAATTGATAATGAAAATGGTTTTTCCCGCATCACATTTTAAAGAATAATTTTATAAAAGGTGCAATTGTACTTATATAAAATAAACTAAATCAATTAAAGAGTCAACGAAAATAAACTCATCCAAACGCTGTCTATTTTAGAGTTGGCTTAGTTATGTAGCTCTATTTACCAGTTCCATTCAGAGAAGAATTCATTTTCCAACTCTAATTGAACCAAAATATGCAACTAACTTTCCCGACCAGATCATGTCATTTGCTCGATTTGTAACAGCTCTTCAAAGCCAATACGAGGGTGTTTCTTATATTATTAGAGATCGTGGAGGCAGGCCCAGACTTGAGGCAGAAATTGGTTGGGATACAATTTTTATGATAGACTATTTGGGTTCATGGATGGCAGAGATGATAGGTATAGGTGAAGTCCGAAATTGGGTACGAGAAGATTATTATTCATTCTGATTCTCAGATAGCCGTCGACTGTATTAGCCACAAAAAGAGTTGCCTCAAGGGCCATGCTGACCATCCTTCCTGGTATTGAAAACTTGTCTAGTTACTTTGATTGATTTTGTGCACTCTTTATTTGCATACATTGAGAACCTAACTGGGCCGCAACTTTTATGCTGATGGCTCAAAGCTGACTTATACAAATGTCTTTATGCTTTTGGATCCTGGTTGACACCCGGATTCTCTTTCTCATATCGTAGAATGCTACAGGCCAAACGTATTATCGATTTCAATAAGTTGTTTTTCTTTGTTTTCAAAGCCCCGCCTTCCCTTCTCTCTCGTCAACCAAAAAAGATAAAAGCGAAGAAAATGGTTACTTGAATAACTTGTTTTTCAAGGTTGGTTAAGGGGTGGCAGTACGTACCTTTTAACTGGGTTGATCCCAATTACTTGAGTTCCCCATCTCAGATGCTTTCTAGGTCCGAACCTAAGCCAAACATCTATCTTATAATATGGGACATAATATCAAATTTCTTCTCGTTAGGTTTTAAATCCCTGGAAAACACAATATGTTTAACATAATTTATTAGTCAAGTAGTTACTTAGATTAATTATTCAGATTTAGGTTAAACATTCATTACATGTAACATGTATAATGAAAATCTAAATAACACAAGATGTGATGATATAGGAAAATCAATGAAACAACTCATTTCAAAATAAAAAACCTGAGAAAAACTATTCCAAGAAAACAATCCACTATATCAAGTTGAGATTTACAATCCAGAATACCAATTTGTAGTAAATCTAATAAAGTTACCAAACTGGGCTCTAAACTCCACAAACTTCCTTGATTTGGATCTGTTCTCCCATGAACCTTTCGATCTTCAATATACTTGATAGCTGAAGGCTTGGCTATAACTTTACTCCACTGGTACTAGCAATATGGATTTGGTCTCCGGTATGTGCTTGATAGAGTTAGAAGGTACAGAATCTCACAGATCTCATATGAGTAACTCTCAAGACTTGAAAAACATGTATTAGGATTTTCTTTTTATACCTAGTAGTGTTGCACTCAAACCCTAAACTTTTCGTGGGCTATTGGGCTTCAATTAAAATTTTGCAGATCGCAATTCGATCAATTGAGGCTTCTCTTCGATAGGTCGAGCTTGACAAATTTTCAATTCTTCTTTCTGCAGCTTGTACGTTCTTGAATCTTGACTTGTATCAACTTGAGTAACGTTTAAAACACTTCAAAGACACTAAGATCTTATACTAGCATGTTTTTGTTCTTGATTTGCCTACATACAAAAAATTTAGTTCCTAAACATTTATGACTAACTATTTAGAACCTAAAAATCTCCCCCTTTAGCAATCCATGGCAAAACTTACATTCAACATATATTGCTCAATTCAAGAACTAACCCAATTACAATAAATTTACCAATACAATTCAATCACAATCTACTATCTTCAAGTTGCAATATTAGGCAACAGCATCATGAAAGAATTAACTTGTAAATTTCTAAAACATTGAAAACAAGCCATAAAGGCACATGTGGAAAATATAGTAAAAACATAACTTTGAATCACAAATCCAAAAATAAAACAAGGTAACCAAAGGAAACCAATATATCTCACAATCATCAAGTTTGTGAAACAAGTAAAATAAAAATAGTAAAAGAAAAGGCTTAAACAAAGCTAAACACGAGAACTCCCCCTCAGTACAATCACGACTACTACTCCCCCTTTTTCTTACGTATTGCCAAAGGCAATCATCTCAATCATCCAAGGGTGGATGTGGTGGAAAAGAACTCCTATACTCATTGAACTCAACTCTCAAAGTAGCAACATCTGTGATCAGTGAGTCCAAGAGCTATCTATGTGCCTAAATCATAAAAAATGTCTCCATCATGGTGTGATGTGACAACTGTGTTTCAAGCACTCTCTCTAGCATGGAGCAAAGAGATGGTGAAGCTCTAGAAGTGCCAGCAACAAGAGCATCCTCATCATCACCATCACCATCAGCAACAACTGTAGGATCCACAGATGGATCAATTTGGATATCTCCTTAAGGAGTGATAGGCCAAGAATGATTGACCCCTTTGGTAAATTAATCAATTAATTAGCCAAGTTAATTAATTAGATTCAATTACATGCAATAAGTGTGGTAGTACAAACAAATCACCAACTAAGTTAAATGCAGCGGAAAATAAATTTGATATAGATGATTTGTTTATGAATGGGGAAAACCACGAAGGCAAAACCCTATCAGGTGAATTTAAGGTTACCACTCCCGAGAATTTACTATTATCAAAACAAGCGGTTACAAGTGAAAGGAATCCTAGTACCTCATACCAACTTATAGTTGAACCCTTACCCTAATACCTAATTGGACTTGCATTGTAGTGGCAATCTCTCTGTTCAATGCATGGCTCCTAGTGCACAACTAACCAATGATGCATGGATCACAGTATGTGATTAACTCCACAGCAACCCTTTGATTGTTGTAGTTGATTTTGCAGCAACTTTACATAGAAACACCAATAAGATCTTCAATGTTGGTGCAAGAGACTTTGCTTGGTTACAGAACCCAAAGGCGTACAAGAAACGTAGTAAGAACTCTTTCTTCTATAGGAGGAGGCTAGGGTTTCAAAAAGAAAACCTTGTGAAGCTTTCTAAGGTTAGGTTTTTCTTTTTCCACCTCCTTTAACTAGGAGCTTAATGGGCTTTCCTATTCCAAATAGGTTTACACAAACCTTGGGCTTTCCTAGTCCAATAAGGATTATACAAAACCCATAAACAAATAGCCTTTTAGATTTTTTTTTTTTAAAAAAAATGTTGCTGGCTATAGTCTGAATCCCGTAAGCTTGATAGATCGAAACATGTGTCGAGATTTAATGAATCTCGACAGATCGAGCTTTTGTTAAGGAGGTATCGAGACCTACAGATTGCACTTTTCTTAAGCAGATCTTGAGTAATCTTTCATGTCTTCAATGTAACCACTTGTAATGATCATCTTGAACCTACTTATATTTACCCAAATACAAGTAAAGTGCATTTTGTTAAAAGATATGCCAATTACATAAAAATATGTCTTTAACAATCTCTCCCTTTGGTAATCCGTGACAAAACCACTAAAGTACATTGAATGTCCTAGAATACATTCTACTCAAAATTATAGAATAAGTAAGCTTAGTCTAAAAGATCTGAACCTTGGAAGTTGCTGCAAGAAGATGGTTCGAAATCTTGACTTGGCTTTAACTTGTCTTTCCTGAAAGGCACTAAACAAGCACATCAAGGTATCATGTGGAAAATAATGATAAGTTAAATAAACAAGAAACATGTGTATAAAGAGAGAAAAAAACAACACATGTGAGATAAAGAGTGAAACACACACATCATCATGAAATATGAAAACAACACATGATGTATGTAAATGGTTACAAAACCAAAAGACACACAACACAAAAAAATATATCAATATCAAAGTGTATCAAACTAACTCTCCCCCTGAGATAGTTACAACAAAAACTTTCTTCCTTTTAACAAGAAGTTCTCCCCCTAAGTCTATTACTCCCCTATGAGGAATGACATTCAATTCTCAAAATTCTCCCCCTTTTTGACACGATTGACAAAGGGCATAAAAAGCCAAAAGACTTTACTAGAGACAGACAAAAAACTAATATATAGGGAATGAGGAGAACAAGGAACCATAGACCTATAAGAAAAAGAAAAATAATATGCTATGGACACAAAGGAAATGCAAAACGAAGAAAAGTGAAATGCATGCAAGGGTATCTCAATCGATTGAGGAGGTCTCAAGAATCTATCGAGAAGAAGCCAACCTCAATGGATTGAGAATCTGTCGAGAATCTATCAGCTAGACAAAAATTCACTAAATGGATTGAGAAGCTACTGAGAATCTATTGAAACAAAGTCCAGAAAGCTCGATGGATCGAAAATGTGATAAAATCTGTCGAGAAAAGAAGTCTAGGGGGCTTGATAGATAGGAATCTGTCGAGGATCTGTCGAGAAGCTATCAAGCTTGATAAAAAAGAGTTTTTCAAAGAGAGGAAAAACACAAAGAGATTAATGCAAACAAGCAAGCTACTCAGACATAAATCCAATCAACATGTTAGGCTCTCAAAAACATCTCTCAACAAAAACAATGCAAAACATTCATAAATCCAAAACACACACACACGCACACATTGAACAAGTCTAACAAATTTTATATTTCAAAAAAAAAGTTAAGACAGTTTAGTGAGCATACGATAACACATGTATCCCTTGTGATAGCCAAATCACATTATACTTGCACATGTATCAAAAGTAGTAAAGAATTTGCATGTTATGTGTAAAAACATAGCAAGAGTACATAAATGTCTTATATTATGACGATTTAAGATATGAGAAAATCAATATCTCTCACACACAATCATAATTGCTTAATGAGAACTATCACCTTTGAGGAACATTCTATAACTCCCACATCTCCTAGAAACATACTTGCAACCATATTTAAAAGCGTTTTTGATTCATTTTGCTTTTGATATTCTTTGCATATTTTTTTTTTTCTTTTTGAGTATATCATGTATGGACATATAAGAGAGGGAGAAAAAATACCCAATTATGTTATGCCATAAATATCACAATTTTGCTATGCCGAAGCACACAGATATTATACATGATTGGCAAACTTTAGTGGTGAGATAGTTATTTATGCATTTCTCTTAAGATTTTTTAGTTCTTCTAGTCAAAAAGAGTGATATAAGTGTTAAGTATAAAAGATTAATTAATCGTACTCATCACAAACACGAGCCACAAAACTCACTTGTTTAGTTGGGTATTGAGAAGCTTATCTAAACTACAAGAGATACAAAATTTAGAAAACTTTGTTTCAATGGCCATCCAAGGTACACAAGTACTAAAGTACACAAATCACACATTGTTTTTGTATTTTTCTGATTTTTCAATTTTATTTTAATTTTTATGAAAAACAAAATAAAGCAAAACAGAAAACAAACAAACAAAAACATGTTAAACAAACTTAAAAGGAAAGCATAAAACAAGATGCATATGCATGAAAGCATGATTCCAAAGGCAAATAAGAAATCATGCAAAGAGAGTCCTACTTTAGATAGAAAGAATCAAAGTAGAGGACAAATAGAAAAGACAATTAAGTTCTAGGTTCCTTTCTCACTCATACAGCATGAGTTTTTGGCCGTAAAGATGAAAAGGCACGTGTCCTAGTATGACTACTAAAGGACATAGAGGAATTAGAATTCCCCAGATATTGAGTTAAAAAGCTCAAATCTTTTAATAACTCACCAAGGTACAGAGCCTTTAGATAAAGGATGAGACCTATTGGACACTCGCTTATGAGAAAACAATTTGAAACAATTAGGATGAGTGTGACAAAAAATACCACAATGGTGACAAACATAAGTAGTTTTCGAACTACTATGCTTCCTAGAATGAGGTCTAACCTTAGAGGTTGACAAAAACCTTAATTTAGGACAATTTGGCCTAATATGACCAACACTATGACAATAATACAAGTGGGGACAAAAACAGAATTTTTATTCAACCTAAGAGGAGTTTTAAACTTAGGTTTAGAAACTTCAGCTTTAACATCAGATATTTTAACTTTGTCAATGCTAGCAAAATTAGCCTTCAACTCTTTATTATTCCTTTTAAATGGAGGAATATAAAAATCCTTTTCTTTTGAGTTAGGCTCAACAGCAAGTTTGACACTAGTTAATTTTTTAACTTCAATTTTAAATTCAACTAGTTGCTCTTCCAAAATTTTAATTTTGTCCACTTGAGATGAAATTCGATTTTTAAATTTCTAATTTAAATTATTAGCTTCATCCAATTTTGCAATCAATTCATCTCTTTCAAGTTTGACCTTTTTAAAATTTGCTATTAATATTGTAGAACATTCAAGAGATTTCATACAAAAATTATAAAGCTTGCAATAGGCATCTTGAATATCATCATTATCATTCAACACAAGATCATGCAAATCAAAACAATCAAGAGTTTCCATGACAACGGGGATTAATGGATCACACAACAAAGATTAAAACCGAATCAGAGTATTTCTGCTCTGATACCACTTGATAGGCCAAGAATGTATTAATCCCTTTGGTAAATTAATCATATTAATTAGCCAAGTTAATTAATTAGATTCAATTACATGCAATAAGCGTGGTAGCACAAACAAGCGATTACAAGTTAAATGCAAAGGAAAATAAATTTGACATAGGTAATTTGTTTACGAATAGGGAAAACCACCAAGGCAAAACCCCACCGGGTAAATTTAAGGTCACTACTCTTGAGAATTCACTATTATCAAAACAAGAGGTTACAAGTAAAAGGAATCCCAGTACCTTATATCAACTTACAATTGAACCCTTACCCCAATACCCAATTGGACTTATATTATAGCAACAATCTCTCCATTCAATGCACGACTCCCAGTACAACTAACCAATGATGCACGGATCCCAGTATGTGACTAACTCCACAACAACCCTTTGATTGTTGTAGTTGATTTTGTAGCAGCTTCACATAGAAACACCAATAAGATCTTCAATTTTGGTGCAAGAGACTTTGTTTGGTTACAAAACCCAAAGGTGTACAAGAAATACAGCAAGAACTCATTCTTCTGTAGTAGGAGGCAAGGGTTTCAAAAAGGAAACCTTGTGAAACTCTCTAGGGTTAGGTTTTTTTTTTTTTTTTTTTTTTTTTTTTTTTTTTTTTTTCAGCTCCTTTAACTAGGAGCTTAATGGGCTCTCCTATTCCAAATAGGTTTACACAAACCTTGGACTTTCCTAGTCCAATTAGGATTATACAAACCCACAAAACTTGGGTTTTCCTAGTCCTATAAAGATTATACAAAACTCAAAAACAAATAGCCTTTTAGAATAAAAATGTTGCTGGCTATAATTTGAATCCTGTAAGCTCGATAAATCAAGATATGTGTCAAGATTTAATGAATCTCGGCAGATCGAGCTTCTATCAAGGAGGTATCGAGACCTATAAATTGCATTTTTCTTGAGCAGTTCTTGGGTAATCTTTCATGTCTTTAATGTAACCACTTGTAGTGATCATCTTGAACTTATTTAGATTTACCCAAATACAAGTAAAATACATTTTGTCAAAAGATATGCCAATTACATGAAAATATGTCCTTAACAAGGAGGATCCACTCTTTGTCGCTTTCTCGTTCCTTCACTTGATGCTGGATTCTTCTTTTGGGTTTTGCTTGGTTTCAAGAAGGTAGCTCCCATAGGTTCCATCTAATGAACAAGCTCAAAAGAGAAGGAACAAACAACCCTAGATACTCTAAGATCCTAAGGATAGAAACAGGGAAGAAGAGATCTTGCTTCTTAGTCATGTTTCTATTGACCTCTACTATGGTTTGAATGAAAAGAGAAAGGAGACAAATTGAGGCACCAATGACAAGGGCATACAAGAATAAATACTTGTAAAGTTGTGATTTACAACTATGTTTTTATGTTGGCTTTAATTTGTGTCAAATTTGATTTTATTTCTGTTCAATCATTTCCCTGTATTTTTGTGGGATTTAATGTAAAGGCTGTGTGTAAGAGATTGGTGAAGATTCTGTGAAGATGAAGAATTCACAACTAGATCACGATTGGCTCGCAAATGCCAACCCGTGAAAGGCCATGTGAGAAGCACATATTGGAATTTAAAGAGTCTTTGCCAAGCTAGATTTCACCAGTCCCTTCGTGACTTAGGCCAAGTCGCAAGTGACCTGCGAAACTTTTTGCCTGAAGCTTTTTGAGTGTGCCTTTTCCCATACCTTTACCAACATTATATAAGCCCTCATTACCCACAAAATTGTAAGGAGTCAAGAAACTTTTGAGAGAGAAAACCCTAGCTAAACATTTGAGAGTTAGAGATCGTATACCCACAATCATCTACACCATTTCTTTGAAGTTTCCTTTACTCCTACCTCTCCATCTACACATCCTTGAAAGGTTCTTAACCCAAACACTTACCTCACTCAATCTGAGTATTGAGAGAAGTTTTGGTGCATATGAGAAGCATTGGAAGAAGCCATTGAGTGGCGGATGCAATTTAAAGCTAATTGCGCGATCTAGACAACTAATGAAGAGATGGCTCCATGAAGCCCATTGGTTGCAAGAACTTGGAGGGTTCAAGTCCATTGGGTAGATTAGGCTTGGAAGGTCTCTTTATTATTCATGTACTTCAATTTTATTCACTAGTGGATCGATTTCGGCTTGGAGGGCCGCAGAGAGGTTTTTTGCTGAGTGCTTCAGTTTCCTCTTTGATAACACATCTTGGTTTATCTTGTATTTGCATCTCTTTTCCCTACTCTTTAAGCTTTACATTTATTGTTTATTGTACTTGATTATGCCTTAGAGTAGTGTTCTGGTTTTATTATGACTCATTTACTCTTGCTTCAAACTTAATTAAGTTAGAGTAAAAGTAATCAAGTTGTAGTTTAAAATTGGGGGTCTAAATTGGTTATATTGTTTCACACTATTTAAGCTTTTAATTGGTATTAGTGTGGGTACACATTTTGGATTTCGTTATCCTTGTGTAATCCTAGACCCCTCATTGCTATGGAAATGGCAATGGAAAAAGCTAACATGAATTGTGGTTCCTATGTTTGTGATAATGGCTCTATGAGCATTTTTGGAGACTGTCCTAGTAATAAGCTCACAGAGTTACTAAGATTAAAGAAACATGCTAGAATCTTCTTACACATGCTAAAATGTCTAGAGCATAGGAATCACATGCTTCATAATAGTTTGTGTGAGTCTAATTCCTTCATTGAAAAATATAAGAGAAGGAATAGACACTTATGTGATAAGTTTGAAAGGAAAATTCAATCATCCAATCACAATAAAAAGGAAGATAAATCTTGTTCTAAAAATCAAGAATGCTTATCTCATGCTTGTCTTTTTGCTCATACTGCATTGAAAGTTTTTAACTCATGTTTGTGGTATATTGACAGTGGATGCTCAAGGCATATGACAAGTGTTAAATCTCTCTTCAAGATTTTTAAAGAAAAGGAAGACGGATATGTCACATTTGGAGATGGTAGTCATTCTCAAGTTCTTGGAAAATGAACGATTGAAATTCCAGGACTACCATTGTTGACCGATTTGTTGTATATCAAAGGTCTAAGAGCAAACTTGCTGAGCATCACTCAAATTTGTGATGAGGATTTTCTGGTTTAGTTCTTAAAGAAAGGGTGTGTCATCCTTAGTGAAGATGGCATTCAAGTGTTGAAGGGACTTAGAACTACCAACAATTGTTATGGTGTGGTTCCCAAACCAAATGTGTCATGCCGAAGTGCTCGAGTCAACTTGTTGGAGCTATGGCATCAATAATTTGGTCATGTAAATTACAAGTAAGTAGCGAAAGTCTCTAAACTTGAAACAGTGGTTGGTTTACCAAAGTTCGAAAAAGTTGAGATGACCATTTGTGGACCATGTCAAATGGGAAAACAAACCAAATCAAGTCATCCCAAGGTGAACGTCATTGCTACATCTCGACCTATGGAGTTACTCCATGTTGATCTAATGGGTCCTACAAGGACTGAAAGCTTGGGTGGCAAGAGGTACATCATGGATGTAGTTGATGATTTCTCAAGATATTCTTGGGTGGAATTTCTTAGAGAAAAATTGGAAACATGTGAGAAGATGGAGAAACTTTGTAAGAGGCTTCAAAATGAAAAAGGGAGTTCTCATTGTGAAAATAAGAAGTGATCAAAGGAATTCGAGAATAAGAAGTTTGAAACCTTTTGCAATGAAAATAGGATAAAGAAGGAATTTTCTGCTCCAAAGACACCTCAACAAAATGGGGTTGTTGAAAGGAAGAATCATGTTATTCAAGAAATGGCAAGGGTAATGCTTCTCAACAAGGATATCCCTCAAAAGTTTTAGGGCAAAATCATGAACACATCATGTCATATTGGGAATCGAATCTTCTTTCAAGTGGGTACCAAGAAAAAACATCTTATGAAACATGGAATGAAAGGAAGCCTAAAGTGAAATACTTTCGGGTATTTGGTAGCAAATGTTTCAGTCTCAATGATAGAGAAAATCTTGGAAAGTTTGATGCCAAGAGTGATGAAGAAATTTTTCTTGGGTACTCCTTCAATAGCCGAGCGTATAGAGTTTACAACAATAGAACCAAGACAGTTATGGAATCAATCAATGTGGTCCTAGATGATGCTATTTTGGAAAAGATTATTGAAGAAAGTGGAGATGCTACAAATCTTAAGAAGAATGATGATAATGGTAATTTGTCTCAAGATAGTGATGTTGAAAAGCAATCACTGGAAAAGGAAACTACTCCTATCTCATCAAGAAGAGAAACAAGGTCATCCCAAGTGCCATCAAGTCCGCTCACTCTACCGGAAGTGCAACCTCCACTATCCCGTTATGATGAGCCCTCTACGTCAAAGAAATCATCGTCAAGAGTAAGTCTAAATCATCCCAAAAGCAATATAATTAGGGGTTTGGATGAGGGTCTTCATTTGAGAAGAGTGATATGCATGAAATATATACAATAAAATACCCCCATATTTGCATCTTTAGCCTCATTATTATTGTAATTTGTAACTAGTTATAATATATCTTTGTTTTATAGGTTATAAGGGCTTTGCATGCTTACAAGAATTATTGGAAGATAAGAAAAATGAAGAAGAAGCAGAGCAAATGAAGTGTAATTGACTATGCCGAAACTACAAGGTGGGCCAACTGATTCAAGAAGGCAAATTGTAGAGAATTGTAATTTGCAAGCTTGGAGACAAGTGAAGGAAAGAAAAATAAAAATAAAAAGAGTTGGATTAATGCTAGGCTATCGTGATGAAGAAATAGAAGTTTAATTATGTGGAGTCTACAAGTGGGCTTGTGGTCTTTATGCATAGTTGTTAAATGAGCCAAAATAGTCGGTTAAGTGAAGCCTAAAAATCTGGGATTTTCTCCAAACGGGAATTCAACTTGTACTAGGATTCCTTAACCTATTTAAAGGCTCTTTAGGACAAAATTCAGAGGGGCTAGTGCTAGGGGCTGAGATGCAAAACAGAAAATTGGAGCAAGAGACAATGCCGCATGTGGCTTCTTTGTACCTTTTCTCCGTAATAGCATTGTGACTATTTCTTTCTCTACTTTATTTGTCTAGTTTAATGTTTAGTATTTTATTCTTATGTTTTATTTCAATTACCATGAGTAGCTAAATTTATAATTAGGGTTGAGGATGAAACCTTGTTAAGAATTATCAATAATATTTATGTGATTTGATTTTCCCCACAATAGTTGTTCTTTAATGATTTAAATTGTTCTTACTTCATATCAATTGACTAAGATGGTATTCTAAATATAAGTTCAATCATGTTTTTCTCATGATTTAGGATTTGTCTTAATTAATTGAATGCTTGGTTTATTATTTCTTGATTTTAAAATTGGATATCTCTTGTGATTTGTTTGGCTACAAATACAATTAATGATTTGATTTTATACTTAAGAAGTGAAGAAGAAAATGCTTTAGATATTTAAATATAAGTTTTAATGATAATATTTTCCATGGTAGCAAGATTGATTTCTAGATTATCATGTAGTGGTTGGAAAAAATTAATGATCATAAATATATGCTGATATGAATTACAAGGTGGATTCCAAAACATTAATTCCTTTCTCTAGATTGTTTACATCTCTTTATTGCTCTATATTATATCTTTGCTTAGTTTAATTATTTGTTTAGTTTATTTAATTGCAAACAACCAATTTTTATTAAACTAGATTAGGATTAATTTGGTTAAGGTTTAATTAATTTTTCTATGTTCATTCAAGTCCCTGTGGGTTCTACCTCGTTCTTATCAAACTATACTTTGGTATGGTTCGTACATTTGTGAGTGCTTTAAAATTTCACAACAAGTTTTTGGCGCCGTTGTCGGGGACTTGGTTAGGAAAATAAATTAGGTCCTAATTGAATTTTCCTTCTACTAGTTGTAGTTAGAAAAAAAAAATCTATTTCTTTGTGCTTGGTGTATGAGAACTTGGATACATGATAAAGAAAATCGTCTTGTTAGTTTTGATTATTCATCCGCAATGGGAGAAATAGGAGAAGATTCAAAAACTCTTAGGGAGTTGTTCTCACCCATAACCACCAACCCTCTATCTTGCATAGTATTGCCTGTAACCACTGCTGCACATTTTGAGTTGATGCCATAGATAATCCACCTTCTTCCTACTTTTCATGGATTGGATAGAGAAGATCCTTATATGCATGT
The DNA here is from genome assembly GCF_001633185.2 of Quercus lobata. Classification (NCBI taxonomy): domain Eukaryota; kingdom Viridiplantae; phylum Streptophyta; class Magnoliopsida; order Fagales; family Fagaceae; genus Quercus; species Quercus lobata. The sequence continues at coordinate 41,657,191 of NC_044904.1, forward strand.
GAAGGATTTTCTTGAGATTTGTGCTACTTGTAAATTCCAGAATTTCACTGATGACTTTGTTCGCTTGTGTTTATTCCCTTTTTCCTTGAAGGATAAGGTAAAAGCATGGCTTAATTCTTTGTCACATAGATCTATCACTTCTTAGGAACTGTTGGTCTCACAAAATTCATCTCTAAATTTTTCCAATGGCCAAGACCAATGCTTTGAGGAGAGAAATTGCAGATTTTTATCAAGATGAACAAGAGAAATTTTATGAGAGCTGGGAGAGATTTAAGGACTTGATCTTAAAGTGTCCTCATCATGGTTTTGAAACATGGAGACTAGTACGATATTTTTATAATGGCTTGACTTAGATAAATCATAACATGATTGAGTCCATGAATGGTGGTGGATTTTTAAGTCTTGTAGATGATGAGGCATACAAATTTCTTGAGAATTTTTCTAAAAGTTCACAACAATGGGATTTTTCCAACCGTAAAGAGAGATCTGCCCCTGCAATTAAGAAAGGAGGATTGTATGAAGTTAGTGAAGATTGAGACATAAAAGCTAAGTTGGACAATCTCACTCGTAAGGTTGAGGCTTTAGCTTTAGGTAGAGGGATGAATTTTGTCAATCAAGTTCAAAGTGAAACATGTTCTATTTGTGCAAGTCCTATGCATACAACACAAATGTGTCCTTCCGCAGCTGGGTATCCTGATTTTTATACTGAGCAAGGAAATGTACTGAATAATTATGGAAAACCATTTGCTAGTCCATTTTTAGAGACATACAATCCAAATTGGAGGAACCATACTAATTCCTCATGGAGGCATAATCAGCCTCCCACAAATGTAGGTGGACAACAAGTGCATCAACAAAGTCAATTTCGTCCACCTACTCAAGCAGATCCTCATATTCCTCAATCAACACCTCAGTTTGTAGCACCACCAAGACAACAACCATCATTGGAGGAGTCTCTCAAAATTTTCATGCAATCAACTAGCCAAGCCATTCAAGAGATGACACGTTCCACCCATTTGAATACTCAAGCTATTTCAAAGTTGGAAAATCAAATTAGCTAGTTAGCAACCCAAGTTGGAGAGAGGGAAAAAGGAAAGTTTCCTAGTCAACCTATACCTAACCCAAAAAGGACAATATGCCATCAATGGTTCTTCTAGTTCTACTCATGGACAAGAACATGTTCAGTCTATTACTACCCTTAGGTCTGATAAGCAAGTTGATAATCAAGTGAAAATAACAGAAGTGGAGGATAATGAAAATATTGTGTTAAAGGAAAAAGGAACTCATAGTTTACATGATGATCATGGAGAAAAGAAGGACAACCCACCCGCCACTCCAATTCAGGATCTTAGTTCCCCCCTTGATAAGAGGTTTGTTCCTAAAGCTCCATTTCCTCAAAGGTTAATTGGCCCTCAAAAAAGTACACAATTTGGAGACATTTTAGAGGTTTTTAAGCAAGTGCAAATAAACATTTCATTTCTTGATGCAATTCAGCAAGTTTCGCTTATGCCAAGTTTTTAAAAGATCTTGTGACAATGAAGAGAAAGACAAATGTCCCTAAAAAGGCATTTTTGACCGAGCAAGTCAGTTCAATCATTCAGAATAAATATTCAATGAAATGCAAGAAACCAGGATCCCCTACAATTTCATGCAAGATTGGGATCATCTCATTGAGCGAGCTTTGCAAGATTTGGGGGCAAGTGTGAACTTATTTCCATATTCAGTATACTTATAGCTAGGTTTGGGGGAGTTAAAACCAACAACCATGACACTTCAATTAGCTGATAGGTCTGTGAAAATCCCTAGAGGTATTGTTGAGGATGTGTTGATTAAGGTGGATGCATTCTATTTTCTTGTTGATTTTGTTGTGTTAGACACTGAACTTGCTCTAAATGCTAGTACACAAAGCATGTCATTTTGGGTCGCCCTTTCTTAGCCACATCCAATGCTTTGATCAATTGTCGGAGTGGTGTAATGAAGATTTCTTTTGGAAATATGACTGTTGAGCTTAATATCTTCCATATAAGTAAACAAGTGCTAGACAATGAGGATATCTGTGAGGTTGACATGATTGAGAGTCTAGTCCATGATACTTTCCTACAATCGAGTTATGAGGATCCTCTAGAGGCTTGCTTAAATCTTTTTGGTTGCAATTTTGGTATTGAACACTCAATTGAAGAGGTCAATGCATTGTTAGATTCTATTCCTTTCTTAAGTATTGATAGTTGGCAACCAAAAGTGATCCCTCTTTCACTTTCTTCATCCTCACCCCCATTTGCTGTGGAACCACCAAAGTTGGAGTTGAAACTATTACTTGACACATTTAAGTATGCCTTTTTAGGTTCTTCTGAGACCTTACCTGTCATTATAGCTTCAAATTTGGATGACCTTAGGGAATGCCAATTGATAAGTGTACTTCAAGAGCATAAGGAAGCTATAGGTTGGTTAATTGCTGATATCAAAGGTATTAGTCCATCTGTGGTTATGCATAGAATTCACTTGGAAGAAAATGCTAAAACTTCATGTGAACTACATAGATGTCTAAACCCTATTATGTAAGAGGTAGTGAGAGCTGAAGTTTTGAAGCTTTTGGATGTGGGTGTTATTTACCCAATTTCTAATAACACCCAATTTCTGATAGTAATTGGGTGAGTCTAGTTCAAGTTGTACCAAAGAAATCCGGCATAACAGTTGTCAAGAATGAGGAAGATCAATTAGTCCCAACTCATGTGCAAACAGGATGGAGAGTATGCATTGATTATTGTAAGTTGAATGCCATGACCAGAAAAGATCATTTTCCTCTTCCTTTTATAGACCAAATGTTGGAAAGGTTAGCTGGTCATGCTTATTATTGTTTTCTTGATGGATATTCTGGATATAATCAAATTCTCATTGCACCAGAAGATCAAGAAAAGACTACCTTAACATGTCCTTTTGGGACATTTGCCTACCGTCGCATGCCATTTGGTTTATGTAATGCTCCTGGTACATTTCAGAGGTGTATGATTAGTATTTTTTCTGATATGGTAGGACGATTTTTGGAGGTATTTATGGATGACTTTTCAGTATTTGGGTCCACTTTTGAAGAATGTTTGCACCACCTATCCTTAGTGTGGTGTAAGGAGAAGAATCTTGTTCTTAATTGGGAGAAATGTCATTTTATGGTGAGAAAGGGAATTGTTCTTGGGCATGTCATATCAGAAAGTGGTATTGACGTTGATAAGGCCAAAATAGATTTGATTTCTAATCTTTCGCCTCCTCGATCTGTTAAGGAAATTAGATCATTTTTGGGTCATCCAGGATTCTATCGAAGGTTCATCAAGGATTTTAGTAAAATCTCAAGGCCCTTATGCAACTTACTTGCCAAAGATGCCCCATTTGAGTTTGATGATGAGTGTCTCCATGCATTTAAGAGACTAAAAACTGAGTTGACTTCTGTAACTATCATTCAACCACCTGATTGGAAAGTGCCTTTTGAGATTATGTGTGATGCCTCTGATTATGCAATTGGTGCTGTTTTAGGACAGCGGGGTGGAAAGGTTCCCCATGTGATTTATTATGCTAGTAAGACTCTAAATGATGCTCAAATGAACTACTCTACAACAGAAAAGGAGTTGTTAGCAATTGTTTTTGCCTTGGATAAATTTAGATCCTATTGGTTAGGGTCTAAGGTCTTAATTTATTTGAATCATGCTGCATTGAAGTATCTTTTCTCCAAAAAAATGCTAAAGCTTGACTTATCCGATGGATTTTATTGTTACAAAATTTGATCTTGAGATTCGAGACAAGAAGGGAATCGAAAATGTAGTAGCTGACCATTTGTCTAGATTAATCGTTGAGCACACTGATGACAATTTACCTATTCTTGAATCTTTCCCTGATGAATAGTTGTTGCATGTATCCCATAGACCTTGGTATGCTGATATTGCAAATTATCTTGTCACTAACCAAATGCTTTTGCATTGGACTAAACAAGATAGGCCTAAATTTTTGGCTGAGGTTAAGTATTTCTTTTGGGATGATCCATACTTGTTTAAGTACTGTTCTAATCAAATAATTAGAAGATGCATATCTGACAGTGACCAACAAAATGTTATATCCTTCTGTCATGATCATGCTTGTGGAGGCCACTTTAGTTCAAGAAAGAAGGCTGCCAAGATTTTACAATGTGGATTTTATTGGCCTTCCATTTTTCATGATTCCCATGCATATTGTTCAGCCTGTAAAAGATGCCAAAAGTTGGGGAGTATTGGAAAAAGAAATATGATACCATTGAATCCTATTTTGATTGTTGAGGTATTTGATGTTTGGGGTATTGGTTTCATGGGTCCTTTTCCTAATTATTTTGGTAACTTATACATCCTTGTTGTCGTTGATTATGTTTCTAAGTGGGTTGAGGCCATTGCATGTAGAACTAATGATCACAAGGTTGTAGTCAAGTTTTTGAGAGAGAATGTGTTTGCATGGTTTGGTACACCACATGCCATTATTAGTGATGGAGGAAAGCACTTTCGCAATAGAGTTTTTGAGCAACTAATGAAGAAATATGGCATCACTCATAAGGTTGCAACACCTTATCACCCACAGACAAGTGGTCAAGTAGAGATATCTAATAGGGAAATCAAGAGGATATTGGAGAAAACAGTTAACCCTACTCAGAAAGATTGGTCTTTAAGACTCAATGATGTATTGTGGTCATACCATACAACATTTAAGACTCCCATTGGAATGTCTCTCTATCAAATTGTGTATGGTAAGGTTTGTCACCTCCCTGTTGAGTTAGAGCATAGAGCTTATTGGGCTATTAAGCGGTGAAATTTTTATCTTGATGAAGAAGGTGCTGAAAGGAAACTCTAAATCAATGAGTTAGAGGAAATTCGTAATGATACATACAATTGTGCCAAATCATATAAGGATCGAATGAAAAGGGTTCATGATAAAAACATCTTGAGAAAATCATTTGAACCTAGTCAGAAAGTTCTTCTTTATAATTCTTGTTTGCATCTCTTCCCAGGCAAGTTACGATCTTGATGGACTGGTCCATTCATAATTCGCACTGTTTATCCCCATGGTGCTATTGAGATTGAGAATCCTAAAAATGGTGATATGTTTAAAGTTAATGGCCAACGTTTGAAACCATTTTTAGAACTTGAGCCTCCAAAAGTTGAAGAAGTCCTCTTGGATGATCCTGTTTATTAGGATTGATCCTAGTTGTGTTTATCAGGTTTGCATTTTTCTTTTCTTTTCTTTTTCTCTTGTTTATTTTCTGCTTCTAGATTAGACTTTGTGTTTATTTTCTTGTTTAGTTTATTTTCTTTTCTTATAGCTGATATTTGATAGAAATTAAAATTTATAACAATAAGCTTGATCAAGGTACGTCTCCTCCTTCTCCTTACCTTACTTGTTTCTACTTGGTTATCATGTTGCATATTAATATTTTGCCCTCTTTTCATTCAAGACATATATTTGAGAGTATCATTTTTAACATTGAGGACAATGTTTGGTTTAGGTTTGGTGAGAGGTACATAGATTTCTATCTTTCTGTTGTGTTTTGTTTAGCGCCCCCCCCCCCCCCAAAAAAAAACTTTTGCGTAGCTTGAGGTTTATGTTATGAGTTTGTTATACTGCTCTTGCTTAAAGAATTTCAGTGCTTTCATGCTCAATTCATTGCACATGCACGTAGCTACTCAAACACAACTTATTGTTGAAGGATAAAAGTGATTAGAAAATCTTGAAGATAACAATGTGGAGACTATAACCCTTGTGAGTTTTGAGCCAATCATTATTTTTGGAGGGTTATTTATTGTTTCTAATCTTAAAGTTCATTTGGAAGTGTGTAACATATTCCCTTGTTGTAGTCTCATTGTTCTTTCTTTTGGCCAAGAAAAAAAGAAAATATTTTATGCCACATTTGAGTTGAAGCATACTTTCAAATAGAGATTTGAGTCAATTTTATTCTAAAACTAAGAGTATGTTTGGGTTGGCTACCATTTTTCACTCACATTGAGTTTTGATGGCATGAGAAATTTCTTTAGCATTTGTAGTGTTTTCGAACTTGAACTAATCCTCTTTGCAAAAGACTAATGAAAAAAAAAAAAAATTGTTTGATTTTTTTTTTTTTTTTTTGGTTTTAATTTTCATTTTGATAATTTTGTGGGTATATTCACGAGACTACAACTCATCCACTAGTGTAAACTAGGGGTTTGAAGGCTTGTTGCATATGATAAATGCAATCGAAAATTCTAGTGAAAGTGGATTAGTTAGGATTTCATTCTTTTTTTCATTTCTTTTTTTTGTTTCACTCTTTATCTACTTTGCTCAAGGACTAGCAAAATATAGGTTTGGGGGTATTTGATGTGCATGAAATATATATAATAAAATACCCTTATATTTGCATCTTTGGCCACATTATTATGGTAATTTGTGACTGGTTATAATATATCTTTGTTTTATAGGTTATAAGGGCTTTGCATGCTTACAAGAATTATTGAAAGATAAGAAAAATGAAGAAGAAGCAGAGCAAGTGAAGCATAATTGACTATGCTGAAACTATGAGGTGGGCCAACCGATTCAAGAAGGCAAATTGTAGAGAATTGTAATTTGCAACCCTGGAGACAAGTGAAGGAAAGAAAAATAAAAATATAAAGAGTTGGATTAATGCTAAGCTGACATGATGAAGAAATATAAGTTTAATTATGTGGAGTCTACAAGTGGGCTTGTGGTCTTTATGCATAGTTGTTAAATGGGCCAAAATTGTTGATTAAGTGAAGCCTAAAAATCTAGGATTTTCTCCAAACGAGAATTCAATTTGTAATAGGATTCCTTGACCTATTTAAAGGCTCTTTAGGGAAAAATTCAAGGGGGCTAGTGCTAGGGGCTAAGATGCAAAACATAAAATTGGAGCAAGAGGCAATGCCACATGTGGCTTCTCTGTACCTTTTCTCCATAATAACATTGTGACTATTTCTTTCTCTATTTTATTTGTCTAGTTTAATGTTTAGTGTTTTATTTCAATTACCATGAGTAAATAAATTTATAATTAAGGTTGAGGATGAAACCTTGTTAAGAATTATCAATAATATTTATGTGATTTTTTTTTCCCACAATAGTTGTTCTTTAATGATTTAAATTGTTCTTACTTCATATCAATTGACTAAGATGGGATTCTAAATATGACTTCAATCATGTTTTTCTCATGATTCAGGATTTATCTTAATTAATTGAATGCTTGGTTTATTATTTCTTGATTTTAAAATTGGATATCTCTTGTGATTTGTTTGGCTATGGATACAATTGATGATTTGATTTTATACTTAGGAAGCGAAGAAGAGCATGCTTTAGATTTTTAAACATAAGTTTTAATGATGATATTTTCCATGATAGCAATATTGATTTTGTAGATTATCATGCAGTTTTTTTGGGAAAAATTAATGATCGTAAATATATGCTGATATGAATTAACAAGGTGGATTCCAAAACCTTAATTCATTTCTCTAGATTGCTACATCTCTTTATTGCTTTATATTATATCTTTTCTTAGTTTAATTATTTGCTTAGTTTATTTAATTTCAAAACAATCATTTTTTTTATTAAACTAGATTAGGATTAATTTGGTTGAGGTTTAATTAATTTTCCTACGTTCATTCAAGTCCCTGTGGGTTCGACCTTGTTTTTGTCAAACTATACTTCGGTACGGTTTGTACACTTGCGAGTACTTTAAGATTTCACAACAAAGAGGACCTAGTTATAGTGTAAATCATGTGACTTATCACTATTATCTTAATCAATTTGAACCTAAGAAGGTGGAAGAAGCTTTGCATGATGAAATTGGGTAGATTCCTTGCACCAAGAACTTCATCAATTTGTGAGGAACGATGTGTGGGAATTGGTCCTATGACTAAAGGACACTCATGTGATTGGCACCAAATGGATCTTCAAGAACATGATCAATGAGGATGGTGAGGTTGTGAGAAACAAATCTTGATTAGTGGCGGCTGCATAAAATTTTTTTAGGGGGGTCAATTTTGACAATTTATTGGTCTTTATCATTATATTAACCACAAGTTATCAATTTTGACAAGTTATTGGTCTTCATCAATTTTGACAATTTATTGGAATATTCAAGTAATCATGTATAAACCGGTACACCGTTTTAATATATATTAAACTTATTATCTAATCAAAAGTTTTAAAAAATACCTCCTTATTTTCTCTTAAGTCTTTCAATTCTTCTATCAATGGTTTTAAAAATTAGATTGGTGGATCAAAAAAATTTTATAAAAAAAAAAGAAAATAAAAAGAGTGATTCCTAGTTAGATGACATTATAATAGTTGTTTAGTAATTTAATAATTTATAATTATATATTTACAATACATATTTCCTTCTAAAAAAATCTACAAATATTAATTTAGTTGATCATCTATTAGATAGTGTTTCACTGTTTTGTGCATATATTTGACCATTTAAAAAAAAAAAAATGGTTGCATGGCCACAACGTGGCAATCTATCAATATATTGATTTTTTTTAAATAAATCTTAACTAGTAGCAAAGTAGAACGTGTCATTCCAATTAATTTCCCCACCTATCTCAATACTTCTTTCTTTCTATTTTGCTGTTAACCAACTAGTCTCTCTCTCTCTCTCTCTCTCTCTCTCTCTCTCTCTCTCTCTTTGGAGATTGCCAGTAAGCCATAGCCTATTAGTGTCGTTTCCTCTACCGTCTACAACTAGCATGGCCACCACTACAAGTCACCAAGATAGAGGGGCCTCCTTTGTTGCAAAGCTATGAAAAAATGATCTCCTCCATTGCAAAATGAACATTTCTCTAATCCTGCGTTGTGAATTTTTCTATATTGTCATCTTCATCTTCTTCTTTTCTTTGGGTCAGGGTGTTCAAATTTATATTTTAGGGGGTCAAAACAAAAAAAAAAAAATTAAAATACACTATATAATTTATTTTCCTCTTTAGGTCAGGGGGTTCATTTGAACCCCCTAACATCAATGCAACGCTGCCCCTAAGTTGAGGGTGTAGATTTTGATGAGTCTTTTGCTCTGGTAGCAAGACTTAAGTCCATTCGCATTCTTCTATCCATAGCTTGTATCATGAATTTCAAGCTTTACCCAATGGATGTGAAAAGCATGTTTCTAAATGGGCTTCTCCAAGAAGAAGTGTTTGTGGAACAACCAAAAGGATTTCAAGATCCTTATTTTCTGGACCATGTTCTCCGATTGAAGAAGGTGCTATATGGGTTGAAGCAAGCGCCAAGGGCATGGTATGATCATTTAACGACATATCTTTTGGATTGTGGTTTCAAAAGAGGTCATGTCGATCGGACTCTCTTTGTGAAACGAAATGAGAAATCCCTTCTTGTAGCTCAAGTATACATTGATGAAATAGTGTTTTGGTTCATCAATTGATGCACTCACTCAAGAATTATTAGAAGAAATGAAGAAAGAATTTAAAATGAGCATGGTGGGAAAGCTAAACTATTTCCTTGGTCTTCAAGTGAAACAACAAAAATATGGGATTTTCATATCTCAAGAGAAGTATACCAAAAATCTAGTCAAGAGATTTGGATTGGACTCAAAGAAGTATGCATCCACCCCAATGAGCTCCTCAGCCAAACTTAGCTCAGATCTAGCTGGTGTGGCAAGCTGATCCAACACTGTATAGAAGCATTATCGGCAGCCTCTTGCATTTTACTGCAAGTAGACTGGACATATCTTTTAGTGTTAGAGTTTGTGCATGTTTTCAAGTAGCACCCAAAGAATCTCATATGACTGTAGTTAAAAGAATCATTTGGTATGTTAATGGAACATTCGATTATGGCATTTGGTACCCAAAAGACTCAAATGATTGCCTAGCAAGTTACTTAGATGCTGATTGGGCCGGATGCGTTGATGATAGAAAAAGTACCTCAGGAGGATGCTTCTATCTTGAAAATAATTTGGTGTCATGGATGAGCAAGAAGTAAAATTCAATGTCTTTATCGACTGTTGAAGAGGAGTACATTGCTATAGGTAGTTGTTGTGCTCAACTCTTTTGGATGAAGAAGATTCTTCATGATTATGGAATTTCTCAAGACACCATGTGCATTTTCTGTGATAACACAAGCACTATAAACCTATCCAAGAATCTTGTTCAACACTTAAAGTTAAAGCATATCGAAATTTGGTATCACTTCATTCGTGACTTGGTGGAGGAGAAAGTGGTATGGCTTGAATTCATCAACACCAAAAATCAAAAAGCTGACATCTTCACTAAACCTCTTGATGGTCCTCGGTTTGAGTCTCTTCGTATGACCACTGATGTCGGTATCGTTCCTTAACTCTTCTCTTTGGTGTGGCCCTTGCATTACAATCATTAGTTCACTCATGTAGAAAGGGGTCATTCATTTCATTATGATGTTTCTGTTGTGCTTTTTGTTTAAAAGGTTGTTTTTTGTTGATCTTACATTATTGCTATACGTTTTTAAACCCCTTAAAATACAAGTTGTTTAACCTAGTTATTAAGCCAAGTGATTATTTAGGTAAATTATTCAAATCTAGGTTAACACAAGTAAATCATATCATGTAAACAATACGGAAAATAAAAAATACAACGATATGATAACCCAAGAAAACCAAACCAACAAAAAACCTAGGGAGGATTTAACCTAGCTATCCTCAAGGTAAAACAGATCCACTATGAAAGAATTGAAGTTTTACAATAGTGACTTAGACCACTAACATCCTATTGCTACCTCGAGTAGAAAACTTATTACCGCGACCACGTGACGGCTTCAAGTCCACGGACTACTTCTTTCCTTGATTCACAGCAACCACAAGTACTCCCACTTGTGTTTTTCTTTAAGCTCTTGAAACAGCAACTGAAGAGATCACCAATCTCTCAACATCAATCTCAATCTTGATAACCCTAAGTGTGTATGAAGGCAAACACCTCTAGATCTCACAAGAGATTCACACACACAGCATATCAACAACCTTTAAAACCTAGCTAGGGTTTTTCTTTTTATACTTGAAACAAAACATAAAACCCTACATGTCATATAGGCTTGGGCTAAGTTGGAAAATTCTACAAAAAAACAATCTGCACGAGCTTCAATTGGTCGAGTCTAATTTTCGATCAATCGAGCCTTGCAAAATTGAATAGTAATTTCCTGCAGTTACTCGAGTCCAACTTTACACATACACACACTTTGAATAGCCTAAATCTAGACTAAATGTTTTGTACATGGTTTGCCAACATATACGTATTGAAGTTCTAATACATTAGTTCCTAATTTCTTAAAATCTAACAAACTCCCCCTTTGGCAATCCGTGACAAAACACATACCAAAACAAAAATGCTCAAAGTTACAACACTACCCATTATAACAAAATGCTAAAAAACAATTCAATCTAACTATTATCTATCATTTGTCAGTGTAGACAGCAGCACGACTGAATCAACCTATATATTCCTGTAACACTCAATAAACACATAAACGCATGTGTGGAAAATACAAGTAAAACATAATAAATTCTTGATTTCACAAAACAGAAAAATATATCATGAATAGCCTCATAGATATAAATCAATAATCAACTAAACCATATGTGAAACAAGAAACAATAAATAAAAAAAACTAAACACAAAGCACAAATGTCTCTCCCTAACATATACAACCAATAAACACAAATAAATCATGAGCCAAAAAAAAAAAAAATGAATACACCATGAAGCACCTAGATACAATCTAAATCTCCCCCTATCAACAAAAACACAAAATCTCCCCCGATCAGCATGTATAAATACTCCCCCTTTTTGTGACGAATTGCCAAAGGGCAATCAAGACTCATCATCAAAAGGTGGAGGTGGGAAAGAATGTCGAACACTCGCCAAATTCGCATGTAAAGCCTGAAACTCAACAAGCACATCCACCAAAATTTGTCCATGCGCCGCTTGAATGGTCATGACAGTCTCTAACATACTCTGAATGGAAGCATCACTGGATGAAGAAGGTGGAGGATTAACAGCAGTGGTGGGATCGACAAACTCCTCAGATGGATCACCAGATGAAGGAGGCCGAGATGCGTCACCTATGGAAGACTCAACTTTGGGGCGTTTAGAGCTAGCTTTCATCTGAGCCGCTCTTTGCCTAAGAAAGGTGGCACCTATAGGGTCAATGATATGAAGAGGCTCAGATGTAGGAAAATCGTCTAAACCCAAATCTAACAAAATCCTATGAATGAAAAAGGGAAAGAAAAGACCATGCCCTTTCGAGCTACTTCTATAAACCTTAACAAAAGTGCTAATAAATAGAGAAGGGAAACAAATAGAAGCATCAGTGACAAGAGCATACAAAAAAGCACATCTCTTAATGGGAATAGAGTGTAAATGAGAGATAGTCCAAATGGAATGACATGAAATTAGGAAAAACAGATAATTGACATGATGTCGTTAAGAGGAGGTGTTTCATCATAAGGATAAACAGGCTGTTGTGCCAAAGGTACACCAAGAGCAAAGGCCACTACCTGAGGAGTAATGACATACTCTTCTCCCTTTATCCAACTCTTCATAAACTGAATTTGGATGAAGTAGAGTGGATAGAGAGGTTCGAGTAGAACCCTCTAATCAAAACAACCAGAGGAGGATGATCTACATCTAAAAGAGGCAACCAATCCCTATGATCAAAACTCCTACGAATCTCAGGATCAACCTCATCTAAAATCACTTTCCGCTCAGCCCACACCTTCCTATAGACATTAAGTTTCTCAAAGGTTTCCTGATTTTTCGAGCTAAGAAACATATCACTCTGGAAAACAGGGATAGAGGAGGTGGAGGTGTTCTTATGGGCTCTAGACTTCTTAACCATGATGCTAAGGGTCGGAAGAAAAAAAAAAAGAAAAAAAAAACACACACACACACACACACACAAGGGCAAACTGCATCAGACATGGTTAGAGAGAAAACACAACAGAAAATATCAATCTATATGATGCATGAACTGAATGAACAAATGATGCATGCTCTAATGCATTCAAAATGGTTCAATTTTACTTTATGAACCAACAATTGACTTGAACATAGAGTTTTAGGGTCTGTTTGGATAGAACTTATTTTGCTGAAACTGAAAACTGAAAACACTATAGCAAAATAATTTTTAAATGTGTGAATAGTGTCGTGGGACCCATTTTTAATGAAAAAGTTGTTAAAAAGTGATATTTGTGGGTCCGTGAACAGTACATCTGTGCACTGTTCACGGTTGAAAAGTCAACCTTTGCGGCTGAAAGCAAAAAAAAAAAAAAAAAAAGAAGCTGAAACGCGCACTTTTGCAAACGGGACGCAGCAAACGCGGATCCAAACCGCACCTTAGAACAAAAACCCCAAATTTCGAAAAATCCAATTTCAAAAATTTAACCAAATTGAGGAATTAATCATTATACTAGATAGAAATCATTATATAATGACATAATCAATCAATTACACAAGTCAATTTTACCAATTACAACCCAATTGAACAAAATTCCCAATTTCATGTAGTTTCAAGCCCTAGAATTTCAAATTGTTCTCAAATCACCAAATTAATCAAATTAATGTGTGGGAAACATGTTTACAACATCTAATAACAAAAACCCAGTGATCAAATTTGAAAGAAACCAACTCAAAAATCAAAAACCCCAAAAATCTATAGGTCCAAAAATTTCACCTAAAATGCATGAAAAATGTAAATAAAATGAAAAAGAAAGGGCAAAAAGGTCTTACCAACACTTGAAGACAAAAACCTTGAGAAAAAATTTGGACGAAAACAAAAAAAAATTGACTTGAAGTGGATCGGTCAAAAAAGAAGAGAGAGAAAGCTTTTTGAAAAAGTATGAACAATGTGATGAACACGTGAGAAAAGCTTTTTAAAAAACTTTCTGACTGATTTTCGATCGGTCGAAAAACAGATTCGATCGGTCAAAAATCATATTGGATCGATTTAGCATCAATCGAGAACCGATCGAGCCAGGCAGATTCAAACCTAATTTTTTATTGCATTTTCGATCGATTGAGCAACAAGTTCGATCAATCGAAAATCTTGAAAAATCAGTTTTTTGAAAAACAGAGAATTTTAATGTAGAAACTCCTAAAAGCACATTGTTTTATGAATAAAATGCATGAGTATGAGATGTAAAGTTTTTCAAATACACTTAAATTCAACCTAGATCTTCCAAAAACAAGATTTTTAATCAATTCGTCCTCAAAGACTTAAACATTAAAACATTTTTTGCATCAAAATTAAGGAACTTTTAATCTTGGATGGCCACAACAAGATCACACACAATATAATGTACTAAGTTTAGCAAAGAATAACTTGTGTAGTGTGTGCAACTAGCAATAGCTTAAGATACATGTAAGGTGATATGTAGATAGTAATCAATCACAATTTCTACAAAATTCATCACATAAGTTTGAAAGTGACTGTCACCTAAAAATTTACATCATATAACTCTCACATCTCCTAGAAAATAAGCTTGCAATCATGTAAGTTTCTTGTTTTGCCCCATAATGTACACACCAATTTTATTTCAATTTGAATTTATTATATCCCAATAATGTACATACCAATTTTATTATTATAAGCCGAGGCTACACCTTATGTTCTTTTTGTACATGTGCTACACTTTCTCGAGCACAAAATCATATGCTATGCACTAAGGTATTCATGATTGGCTAGTAAACAGTGGTGAGATGGTTATTTATGCATTTCTCTTAGGATTTTTTAGTCCTTACAATCGAAAGTATGTGACTTCAAGATCAAGATCATGTAATCAAAAACTATAAACAACTCCTACACAACATGCACTACAAAGCTAAAACTAGCAAGGTGCCATAAAATAAGCTCATCCAAGCTAAACAACATACATAAACATGTTATGTAAAGATAATATGGCCAACCTTGATTTCAAATCCAAGAGAATTAATGCAAAACACATTTTTCCTTCATTTTTCCCCTTTTTTTTAAATTTTATTTTTGAAAAGAATAACAAAAACAACCTAGCATGAAATGCATGAATGTTATGTAATGCAAATTCTAAAAACAAAGAAAACAAAAATAACAAAGAAGAATGGTCACAAAGAATAGAGAGATGAAGCACAAGAACCATGAGAGCCAAAGATGACTAAGGACACAGAATCACACCAATTACTTGATGAAGTGTCTCAAACTTACTTCTATCAAGAGGTTTGGTGAAGATGTCAGCATTCTGACGTTCAGTAGGGATATATTCAAGAGCCGCAATCTTCCTTTCAACCAGATCCCTAATAAAGTGATATCTAATCTCTATGTGCTTAGTCTTAGAGTGTTGAACAGGGTTCTTAGAGATATCGATAGCACTAGAATTATCACAATAGATAACCATGGTGTCTTGTGATACCCCATAATAACTCAAAAAGCTTTTTCATCCAAAAAAGCTGTGACCAACAACTTTCAGTAGCAATATATTCTGCTTCTACAATAGACAGAGAGGCAAAATTTTTCTTTTTACTCATCCAAGCAACAAGATTGGCTCCTACATAAATACACCCACCAGTGGTGCTTTTTCTATAATTGGCATTGCCGGCCCAAACTGAATCTAAAAATCCAACAAAAGACAAATTTGACTCTTTGCTATAAAATAATCCATAATCACAAGTTCCACTAACATATTTTATGATTCTTTTAACAGCATTTAAATGTGAAATCTTAGGATTAGATTGAAACCTAGAACATACACCAACACTGAAAGCAATATTAAGTCAACTTGTAGTTAAATACAAAAGACAACCAATCATGCTTCTATATAAAGTAACATCAACAAACTCACCCGATGGATCTTTGGTTAACTTTGCATTAGTAGCCATTGGTGTTCTAGCATATGCAGCCTTGTCAAGTCTAAATCTCTTGACTAGATCTCTAGCATAGTTTGCTTGGTTGATGTAAATTCTAGAATCCATTTGCTTCACCTACAATCCCAAGAAATTAGTCAGTTCACCAACCATACTCATTTCAAACATCTTCTTCATTTCATTTGTAAAAGATTGAGCAATAGAATCATTAGTAGCACCTAAAACAATATCATCAATATAAATTTGAGTGACTACAAAATAATTCTTAGTATGAAGAGAGTAGTATCTGTAAATCATCTTTTGAATCCATGCTCAGTGAGATATGCAGTTAACCTATCATAGCATGCCCTAGAAGCTTGTTTCAAATCATAGAGGGCTCTCTTCAACTTGTAGACATTATCCAATTTGTGAGGATCAACAAAATCCTTTGGTTGTTCAACATACACCTCTTCTTGCAACATTCCATTCAAGAAGGCACTCTTGACATCCATTTAATACAACTTGAAATTCAAATGACTAGCTATGGCCAAAAGTATCCTAATGGATTCAAGTCTTGCTACCAGTGCAAAAGTCTCATCAAAATTAATCCCTTCCACTTGTGTGTATCCTTGAGCAACAAGTCTTAATTTGTTTCTAATAACAGTACCATATTCATCTGACCTGTTCTTGAAAATCCACTTAGTTCCAATCACATTTACTCCCTTTGGTCTAGGAACTAATTCCCACACATCATTCCGAACAAATTGATGAAATTCTTCATGTATAGAATTAACCCAATCAACATCTTGAAGTGCTTCATCCACCTTTTTCAGTTCAAATTGGGATAGATAG
The DNA here is from genome assembly GCF_001633185.2 of Quercus lobata. Taxonomy (NCBI): domain Eukaryota; kingdom Viridiplantae; phylum Streptophyta; class Magnoliopsida; order Fagales; family Fagaceae; genus Quercus; species Quercus lobata. The sequence continues at coordinate 41,673,876 of NC_044904.1, forward strand.
CATGAGTGAGTAATTACATTTAAGGCTTTGGATCTCAATCTCATGTTATCATTCAAACTACCCAATATGTTTGTGGCAGGGTGATTTAACTTTACTCTAGAAAATGGACCTTTGACTAGAGATGTGGAGGTACCTTTTTGTTCTGATGAAGGACTAGGATCACTTTGTTCTTGTTGAGTTTCATGAACTGGTATAGATGGTTCTAAACTTGATGGTACTGAAACAACATCATTCAACAACAATAGCTCTTCATCACTATGCTTCCCAACATAATCATCAGGAATAGGATCATCAACTTCCATAGTCTTTTCTTGAACCAGAGGAGTGTTTTCTGAATGGGTTTCTGAACACAGTTCATCATTGATCACAACATTTGAAGACTCCATGATTGTTTTAGTTCTTAGGTTGTATACTTTATTTGCTCTACTAGTGAAAGAGTATCCTAGAAAGTATCCCTTGTTGCTCTTTGCATCAAACTTTTCTAGGTTCTCCCTATCACGCAGAATGTAATAGTCACTACCAAATATCCAGAAGTATTTGACAATAGGCTTCTTTCCTCTCCAGAGTTCATAAGTAGTTTTCTTGGAATCAAGTCTGAAATACACCCGATTGAGTGTATGGCAAGCAATGTTAACTGCTTCTCCCCAAAAGGACTTGGGCATCTTTTTCTTATGTAGCATGACACGAGCCATCTCTTGAACAACTCTATTCTTCCGTTCCACTATTCCATTCTGTTGTGGTGTCTTGGGTGAAGAGAATTCTTGATGTGTGCCTTGATCATTGCAGAAGGTAGCCAGCATTGTGTTTTCAAATTCCCTTTCATGATCACTTCTAATTTTGGCTATCATAGTACCTTTCTCAACTTGTGATTTCTTCCACAAGTGTATTATCTTTTCAGGAGCTTTAGCTTTATCTCTCAAAAACACAACCCAAGTTTATCTAGTGAAATCATCTACAACAACTAGAATATACTTCTTTCCACTTAAACTCTGAACTCTGGCAAGACCCATGAGATCAATGTGCAACAACTCTAGAGGTCTTGAAGTTTGAACTTCAGTCACAGATGGATGTTTGGACTTCACTTGTTTACTCATCTGACATGGTCCACATATGCACTTTTCTATTTTTTCAAACTTGGGCAAACCAATAACTGCATCACCCTTGGAAATCTTCTCTAATTGCTTGTGACTTGCATGTCCCAACTGTTGATGCCATAAGTCTACTTGATTGATTTTTGCATTGAAACACTTGTTGCTTATATTTGGTGTTATACCATAATAGTTTCCAGTTGTCTAAACACCAATACACATGCAGTCACCTCCTCCATCAAGTATCTCACATTCATATTTGGTAAAGAGAACATTCAGTCCATTATCACAAATTTGACTGATGCTGAGTAAGTTAGCCTTCAGCCCATCAACATACCAGACATCTTTAAAAATCGGCAACCCTAGAATGTCTACAGTTCCAATGCCTCTAATCACGAATTTGCTTCCATCTCCGAATGTGACTGTCCCAATCTTTCCTTCAAAGAGTGTCTTGAATAAAACTTTATTTCCTCTCATATTCCTGGAACAACCACTATCCAAATACCAAAGACAAGAATCGCGTGCCTTTAAGGTGATTAAAGCAGTATAACACAAATAATTATCATCACATGTAATTATACCAAGATACTCAAGGAAAGACTTAACAAAAGCAACAAGAGACACAAACCAAAAGTAGACAAGTTGGAACTTTAGCAATAAGAACTTCCAAGAATCTATGACAACAGGGGTCAAGGATCAACTTTTAGATCAAAGGATCTAAATACTAGCGCTAACCCACTCTGATACCACTTGTACATTTTTAGACCCCTTAAAACACAAGTTGTTTTACCTAATTAATTACCCAAGTGATTACTTAGGTAAATTATTCAAATCTAAGTTAACACAAGTAAATCATATCATGTAAACAATGTGAAAAATAAAGAACACAACGATATGATAACCCAGGAAAACCAAACTAGTAAAAAACCTAAGGAGGATTTAACCTAACTATCCTTAAGGTAAAACAGATCCACTAAGAAAGAATTGAAGTTTTACAATAGCGATTTAGACCACTAACATCTTATTACTACCTCGAGTAGAAAATTTACTACCACGACCATGTGATAGCTCCGAGTCCATGGACTACTTCTTTCCTTGATCCATAACAACCACAAGTACTCCCACTTGTGTTTTTCTTTAAATTCTTGAAACAACAACTGAAGAGATCACCAAGTTCTCAACATCAATCTTGATCTTGATAACCCTAGGTGTGCATGAAGGCAAACACCTCTAGATCTTATGAGAGATTCACACACACAGTATGTCAACAACCTTTGAAATGTGGCTAGGGTTTTTCTTTTTATACTTGAAGCAACACATAAAACCCTACACGTCATATGGGCTTGGGTTGAGTTGGAAAATTCTGTAGAAAAACAATCTGCACAAGTTTCGATTAGTCGAGTCTAATTTTTGATCAATCGAACTTTGCAGAAATTGAATAGTAATTTCTTGCAGTTACTCGATTCCAACTTTACACATACACACACTTTGAGTAGCCTAAATCTAGACTAAACGTTTTGATCATGGTTTGCCAACATATACATATTGAAATTCTAATACATTAGTTCCTAATTTCTTAGAATCTAACAATTACTTTTGTTTTGTGTGAGTAAATATCCAAAAACACATAAAAAGTAAAAAATTCCAAAAAGTTTGGTCTCTTGTGTTGTGTCATATCACATGTGAGTTTGGTTTAGTACTTTTATACTAATGGCATAGTGTATTTATGAGTTTAGCTTGTTATGTATGGATATATTGAATGTGAGTGAAATCTAAAAATCTATATTTGATTGTTGTAAATAAATCTTCTAGCTTGTCATGAATGTCTAGCCAATAGTCTTGATTGATCTTGATTCATGCGAAAACTTGATCCTATATATCTCCTTACATTTTTTTTTTTAATGTCAAAAGCTCTTCAAATGTCAATCTCTAAAAGGAGAAAGAGCTGAAAAAGTCTTGCTTCTAAAACTAGTTAGACTAGGTGAAAGGGCTCGGATTTGTGCTAAAAGCACCCGAGCTTGTTTAGACCCCAAATTTTAAATTACGACTAGATTGCTTTTACTCCTACTTAATCAAAGTACGGAAACAAGAGTAAATGTGCACAATGAACCGATACTACTCTAGTGCATAAACATGAACAGAAAATAACAAATGTAAAGCACCAGAGTAAGGGAAGAGAGATGCAAACACAAGATAACACCAAAACATATTATCGAAGAGGAAATCATAGAACTCAGCAAAAAACCTCTCCGCGACCCTCCAAGTCGAAATCGATCCACTAGAGAATAAAGTTGGAGTACACGGATAACAAAAGACCCTCCAAGCCTAGTTGACCTAATGTACTTAATCTCTCCAAGCTCCTGCTACCAACGGACTTCTCAGAGTCATGTCTTCTCTAACTTTCCAGATCCCACAATACGCCCTTAGTATATGACAAGCAATTAGAGAAGATTTGACAATGGGAGAGGGAAGAAGAAGATGTTACAATGATTTCTCATTAAGGATGAGTAGCTCTCTCTCTCTAAAAGATGGGTGTGTTGTGTTGTAGAAAACCTATCTAGGGTCTTTCTCTATGAATAGCCTCCTTTAGTTTTATGGGTAATGAGGGTATATATAGTATGGGTGAAGGGTAAGAAAGTCACACTTAAATTTCTCTAGGCAGAATGCTTCGTGGGTACCTCACGAGTTGCCCCTCTCATGAGACACTCACAAAACTGACAGCCTGACATGACTCTTTAGCTTCTAGCCTGTGCTACTCACATGCCCTTTTTGCGAGAACCTTTACTTGCGAGCTTCATGCGAGTTAGTCATGAAATTGCATTGATTCTTCATTTCATGCTCGATTCTTCACCAACTTAATATTAAACCCAATACAATAAAATCCCACAAAATACAAGGAACAAAATTAACGCAATTACAACACTTTTTGTCATGGAATAAAGCCAACATAAAGCATAGTTGTAAATCACAACTTTACAATCTCCCCTTTTGGCTATTCTGTAACAAAACACCCTATAACAGACTCTAAATTTAAACGTGAGTTTGGGAACAATGACAAAACTCACTCGCACCTAAATTTAAAACATGTGATGAACTTGGAACATATATACCTGAAACCTGAAACACTTGCACAAAACACATTAAACTCTTAAGGTAAAACAAGTAATAAAAGGACAGGTATAATGTAACAAGTAAAATGCGATCAAGTAAACATAATGTGAAACATATGAGCAACTTGATCAAACACATGTCAATCATATGGAAATGACCACAATGATCACATATCAAAGCAAATGATCATTCGAACATGCAACCAATAAAGCACAATAGCATAAGGATGTACACATGTCCAACACATAAACACAATGCGATGAGAGCAACAAAGCATAGATACTAAACATAACTCAAAGCACCATAAAGCAACAAGAAAGCAAGCAAAAAGTAAAATAAAGCAAAACAAGGTTTTCTAAAAAAAAAGAATGTCTTCTCCCCCTTAGTATATGCATCCCCCCTATGACTTTTTCCCCCTATGAATGTGCACTAGATAGAATTTCTCCCCTTGAGAATATGCACATGGGTCATATAGAAATGACGATACACTCTAGTATACTCTCCTTCTTTTTGTCACAAATAGACAAATGAATCAAGAGAAATGAGGGAAAGAAAAGAAGATATGAATAAGGGTAATGATGCATGAGGGGTGCAAGATGAATGAGAAAATGAAGCTCAAACAAAAGATAAAACATTTTAAAAACACAATGCTACAAAGTATAAAGAAAACATAACACGCTAAGGATGATGAAACATGATATAGAACAACGCATGACGTCAACACAAGAACATGTTATATGTGCTAAAAAGGTCTAAAAAGACTTAACTAGCATGAGTGAATGCAAAACATGTCAAATGTTAGAGTGTGCGCATCAAAAGTGCATCTAGTGTGTATCTAGTGTGCATGTGAGATGCATGACTAATGCATGAGTAAGCACTTATGGGGAAAAGTGTGTAAAATACACAACCAATGATCAAAACATGATAAACATGAATAATTATGGTGATCCCAAAAAATTGGTACTCACCAGAGTCCAAAAGAGTGAAAAAAATACCATAGAGGCATTTTATCAAACACTTAGAGTGCACACACTGCACATATATGTTAAACACTGCATGAACATATGAAAATCTTGTCTAAATACATGTTATATTTGCCACAAGGGGCCAACATCCAGTGCAAATCATCAAAATAAACAAAACCCAATAAAAAAGATTGACAAAAATTAAGTTTTCCAACCCCTATTTGAGAAAAATCCCAACTATTAACATAAAACCCCCCAACAACATAATCTAAGGATCAAAAAGCAATGAAAAAACAAGCAGAAAGTAAAACAAAGCAAAACAAGGTTTTCTCAAAAAAAGAATGTCTTCTCCCTCTTGGTATATGCATCTCCCCTATGGCTTTTCGGATCCTGCAACACGTCTGATTGCATCTACCAAGCCTCACTAGCTTCTTTTGGCAAATTCCCAAAACTTCCCAAGTTTCAAAACACTCTTTACACTCTGAATAGGTATGGGTTGTGTTTGGGTATAAATCTCCTCTCAAGGTATGACAATGGGAGGGGGAAGGAGAAGAGACTACAATGATTTCTCAATAAAGATAAGTAGCTCTCTCTCTAAAAGATGGGTATGTTATGTTGTAGAAAACCTATCTATGGTTTTTGTCTCTAAGTAGCCTTCTTTACTTTTGTGGGTAATGAGGGTATATATAGCATGAGTGAAGGGTAAGAAAGTCACACCTAAAATCCTCTAGGTAGAATGTTTTACGGGTACCTCGCAGGTTGGCCCTTCTCATGAGACACTTGCGAAACTAATAGCCTGGCATGACTCTTTAGCTTCTAGCATGTACTCCTCACGTTCCCTTTTCGTGGGAACCTTTACTCACGAGCTTCTTGCGAGTTAGTCGCGAAATTGCACCGATTCTTCATTTCATGCTCAATTCTTCACCAACTTAATACTAAACCCAATACAATAAAATCCCACAAAATATAAGGAACAAAATTAATGCAATTACAACACTTTTTGTCATGGAGTAAAGCCAACATAAAACATAGTTGTAAATCACAACTTTACACTAGGAAAAGGTGGAGCAAAAATGTATTCAAAATGTATGATGCCAAAGCTAAAGACTTATTTTTTCAAAGAAATATAAAAAATTTCATGGCATCTTTACTCAAAAATTGAGTTGTATTGATCAATAAGTATGAAAGATGGAAGCCAAATGAAAAGTTTTCAATATTTGTAAACATTTTGGTGAGAGTCATATATGTTCATTTCTACCAGTAAGATAGGTCATTTGACTTCGTGCTATTTGTGTATGACTTGATTGAATTGACCATTGAAACTTCATACTAGACTACAAACTAATTCATACTTGATACCCACACACAACACACAAGTCTAATGTTCAATGAATATCTACTTCATTTGTGTGATTGTACATGTTTAAATGTGATGTGTGTATGTTCAATTGCTTGATGATCAAACCCAAAAAGATTTTTGAGTGTTTTATTTGTTTCTAAAAGTAATTTTTGTCACTATGGTTTTGAAAGCTTTTCTCAAAATGTCAAATTCTTTGTGTTGGAAAACTGTATGTTTGGCCATTTTGCGACTCCTTTCATCAGTGGATCCAAGTCGTGAGATTTTTAGGAAATTTCAATTTCTTAAAAATTTCAAGCAGAGAGTTTCGCGGCTCCATCGTGAGTGCTTCATGGCTCCGCTCTGACCCACGAAAATCTGTCTTATGCATTTGGACATTTCGCGAGTAGGCTCACGACTGATTTGTGGGTCACTGACTCGCGAAATGCACAAAAAGATAGTTTTTAAGGGCTCAAAATTTCAATTTTCAAATATTCTTGTCTTTTTGCACTCCGCGACTCCCACCTTCCTAAACTAAAAATTTCTTCAAAAACTCAACCAAAATCCTTTGGATTTCTATTCTAAGACTACTCTAAGGTATTTTCCATCTCTTTTACTCCTTCTTCCTTAGATTTTTTTCTAGAATGTTTAAAACCTAAAGTTGGTTTATTTTTGTGTTGGGTTGGGAAAACTTAATTTCTTGCCAAAATTTTTAATTTTGTTGATTAAGCTTAGTCCCATTTGTGTTGATGTTGTTTGTGTTTTAACATGTATTTGAGGCATATTTTCATATGTTCATGTATTGTTTTTCATATAAGGTAAATTTGTGCTTGCTAAGTGTTTGATAAAATGCTCCTTAGGCATTTTTGCCCTCATTTGGACTCCGATGGGGTACCAAACTTTAGGGATTGCCATGTTTACTTAATTGTAACATGTTTCTACCTTTGCTTGTGTGTTTTACACAATTTTCCCCATGGGTGCTTATTCTTGCCTTGCTCATGCATTACACATGCACACTTGATGCACATACCTTATCACATTTGACATGTCTTGCATATTTTCATGCTCTTTGTCTTATTAGACTTCTAGCATTGTTATCATGTCTTTGTGTTCTAGTTTATGCTCTTTTACTTAGTTTTTAAGAGTTGTTTACTTGGTTTTTGTACTAACTTGCATTTAATCAAGTTTGTTGCCATTTTTGTGTATGGCTTGTGTTTGTTTCTTTTTGTAGATGTCTCCTCGCAAGAAAACCATTGCCAAGAAACGTCTTAAGGGTCAACAATATGAAGAGCATCACTTCAGAAATAGAGATGCATTTGAGGCATTCACAGGCTTCTATAAGGAGGTTGTGATTATTGTGGAAAGAGAAGTGGACCTTGGGTCTCTTGAAAACACCTTCATCCTTAATGTGTTCAGAGACCGCACTTGGGCTCCTCTTCTCATAGGCTTAGTAGAGGTGCATGATATCTTGATTCGGGAATTCTTCTCAAATGCCCTCATGGAAGGAGATTACCTCAACTGTTGGGTGAGAGGAAAGGAATTCTCTATCTCAACCTTGTCAATCCAGAATTTACTACAAATCCGACCAGTGATCCCTGAATTTTCTCTTCCTTGTGACAAGAGAAAAACACTGGTCTCAAAAGTAGTTCTGGATCTTGGGGGAGAACAGAAGAGACAATCCTTGCATACTATTAGCTTCTTTCTAGATATGAGAATGTTGGCCTACATTATGCTCTTCAACCTCTATCTAGGGAGGAATCTAACAACTCTCTCTCAACCAAGAGCTCTATTCCTTCATGACTTGTACAAGAAGAAGGATATTGACATCTGTGCTCATATCTATTATCTTCTTGCAAAGTGTGTCAACAAGAAGAAGACCCGGATGACTCTACCATTCCCAGGACTAATCATGTCTATCTTGCATCAAGAGAGGGTCAAGATTCCCTCAGGTTTGCCAGTCATAAAGAGGGAAGATCCTATTTCAGCTCTAACCATGACTAGGAACAAAGCTCATCTTCGTGGTCTTAAAGAGGAAGAAGGAGCACCAGGTGAGGACACTACTTATAAAGGTGGCAACACTAATGATGAGATTGACAGCTACACTCTTGAACCAGAAGATACGGAAGCCTTACCTACTCAGGCTCAACCCTAGGAGTAGCCACAGGTGTAGCCACAGGCACCAACTCATGCTCCTGATCGCCTTGATCTTATTCTCAATCATCTAGATCACATGCAATGGTCTTTTGATGAGCATTGTATCTACTCCAAATGTCAGTTCACCTACCTCCAAGAGCCAATAACGGCTCTCTCTACCCAAATCCAAGAGATATGGGAAGCTCAAAATAACATCTTTGACCATTCTGGTCAAAAATGGGGACTAGTACTAGCATGAATGGGAGCATATTTTGAGGGGAAGAAGAATTTTGAGACTTTTACTGCTTTTATAGACTTATTTACTTTGCTTTATTTAAAGCTTTCAATACTTTAGTTTAAAACTACGTTTTTCTTTAGTACTTGTGTATCTTGGTTTTTATAGCCGCTTCTTGATGCTTTTAGTTATCTATTATCTCTTGCTTTATATTCTTTAATGCATCATGTGCTTGTTGGACATACAATTAATTTTTGCACTGCTTTTAATTGCTTTTGTGTCCGGATGTTCATTTACTTGTTAAATTTTCATTGTGGTCATTTCTTAATGACTGTTCATGTTTAATCAAGTTATGCTATATGTTCATATCTCATTTGTTTTACTTGATCGCATTTTATTTGCTCTATATTCATGCCTTGTATTCTACTTGTCTCGATCTTAATGAATCTATTTGTTATGTGCAAGTGTTTCAGGATACAAGTGTATATGGTTCAAGTGCTTCATAGGTTTTAGAATTAGGCGTGAGTGAGTTTTGCCTCTATTCCCAAACTCACATTTTAAGTCTAGAGTCTGTTTAGGGGTTTTGTCACGGAATAGCCAAAGGGGGAGATTCTAAAGTGGTGATTTACAACTATGTTTTTATGTTGGCCAAGATACAAGTGTATATGGTTCAAATTCTTCACAGGTTTTAGAATTAGGCATGAGTGAGTTTTGCCTCTATTCCCAAACTCACATTTTAAGTCTAGAGTCTGTTTAGGGGTTTTGTCACAGAATAGCCAAAGGGGGAGATTGTAAAGTTGTGATTTACAACTATGTTTTTATGTTGGCCTTAATTCTGTGTCAAATTTGATTGTATTTATGTTCAATTATTTCCTTGTATTTTTGTGGGATTTAATGTAAGAGCTATGTTATAGATTGGTGAAGATTTTGTGAAGATGAAGAATTCGCGACTAGATCGTGACTGGCTCACGAGTGCCAACTTGCAAAAGGCCGTATGAGAAGCACATGCTAGAATTTGAAGAGTCTTTGCCAAGCTGGATTTCGAGAGTCACTTCGCAACTCAGGCCAAATCGCGAGTTACCCGTGAAACTCTCTACTTGGAGCTTTTTTAGTGTGCCTTTTCTCATACCTTTACCAATAGTTTATAAGCCGTCATTACCCATGAAATTTACAAGAAACGTTTTGAGAGAGAAAACCCTAGCTAAACACTTGAGAGTTAGAGATTGTATACCCACAATCACCTACACCATTTCTCTAAAGTTTTCTTTTACTCCTACCTCTTCATCTACATATTCTTGAGAGGTTCTTAGCCTAGACACTTAACCCTAGCTAAACACTTTTGGTGCATATGGGATGCATTGGAAGAAGCCATTGAGTGGCGGATGCAATTTGGAGCTAATTGTGGTATCCAGACAACTAGTGAAGACATGGCTCTGTGAAGCCCGTTGGTAGTAGGAACTTGAAGGGTTCAAGTACATTGGGTAGATTAGGCTTGGAGGGTCTCTTTGTTATTCTTGTACTCCAACTTTATTCACTAGTGGATCAATTTCGGTTTGGAGGGTCGTAGAGAGGTTTTTTGCCAAGTGCTTCGGTTTCTTCTTCGATAACACATCTTGGTGTTATCTTGTGTTTGCACCTCTCTTCCTTATTCTTTAAGCTTTACATTTATTATTTATTGTACTTTCTTCTGCCTTAGAGTAGTGTTCCAGTTTTATTATGACTCATTTACTCTTGTTCCACATTTAGTTAAGTTAGAGTAAAAGTAATCAAGACGTAATTTGAAATTGGGGGTCTAAATTGGTTATAGTGTTTCACACTATTTGAGCTTTCAATAGTGATCAATAGGAATCGTATGCATATGAGAAATAGGAAAAACACTATGACATGCAATCCTGTACAACTGATAGTTTAGTTCAGCCAATTCACTAGTGTCAAGTCTACGCTTATCTATCCATGTCATTGGTTTGCCACACAGAAGTGACATGACATCATTGAGAGAGGAAAGGTCAGTGTATGGATATGTAGGGTTATAGACAAGAGTAATAGAGAGAGCATCAGCCACTACTTTCTTAGTGATCTGATACTCATCACCTCGAATCCAAGTAGTCAAGATATGACCACTGGATACAGCAAAATAAACAGACAGATTAGAGTAAAACTCTCTAATTATAGTTGCAGGAGGAGACTCTAAACCTGTAAAAATAGGCAACCAATTCCAAGAATCTAGATTTTGCTAAATAAAAGCATCCAACTCATCTAAATATACTTTCCTCTCACTCCAAATGGACCTAAATTTTACCAAGGAATCATACTTTTTGAAGTTTTCTAAGATGTGGAACCTAGTGGAATCAAAAGGTTCACTAGAGGAAGATGCATCCCTAGACACTTTCTTGGTAGTAGTTTTCTTAGGACCCATTTCTAAGATCTAAAAAGGGAGAAACAAAAGAGAAATACAAAGAAAACCAAGGGCAGCCTACATTAGAGAGATAAATAGGATATAGGAATGCAATCTTGAAAATCTACATTATGCATGATTCATTGACTCAAATGTGCATGAAACTAATGCATTGAGGTGTTCAAAAACATAGAATTTTGAAAATTGATCAAAAAAATCTAGTTTCATGAAAAATACCCAATTTAAGAACATAAACCCTAATTTTTCAAAAACACACAAAATGAGCAAGTGATCATCACAACAAGTATGGAACATGTTATAAACAATCAATCAATCAATAACAATGATCAATTTTACCCAATTCAGCCTAATTGAACAAAACCCCAATTTTTTCGAGAACACATGAACCCTAATTTCAAAAATTTTCAAGAACATGAAAAATTTGAAATTAAAGCATAGGAATCATGTGAATATCATACATACACAAAAATCCATCGATCATTTTAACTCAAAACACTTAAAATCATCAAAATCCCCAAATTTTCTAAGTCCGAAAATTTCAAGAAAAATGAATGATTATGCATGTATGAATGTAATTTAATCAAAAAGAAAGGGTAAAAGAGTCTTACCAATGATGTAGAAAAAAAGCCCTTGAAGCTTTGACTCAGAAAAGATAATATATATATATATATATATATATGTTCTAAGAGGGATCGAGAGGAGTTGAAGAAAAATGACAGAATAGGACAAAACTAATCTGTCAAAGGCTTAAGAATTTGAAAATTTTGAGTTTCAAATGGTTGAGAGGATTTGAGCATCGATCAAAAGAGATTTTTGGAAAATTTCGATCAATCGAATAGCAATTGAACCAAGAAGAGATTTTTGGCCTAAAATCTAGACATTTTTTATCGGTCAAGGATTAGCTTCAATCCATCAATTTAGTTTAAAAAAAAAAAATTGAAAATTGAAAAAACTGGAAATTTTGCAGAAAACCAACTCAAGAGTAGTTTTTATGACATGAAATGCACATGAACATATCCAGAAAGTTTCAAAAACATTTTGGTACTCAAGTTCTCAAACATAAACTCAAACAAGAAGTAAAAAAATCACTTAATTTAAAACTCGCAGATCATTTTTCTTCAAGTTCCACCAAAATCAAGAAAAGTGTATTAAACATCACTTCTTATGCAATTAAAGATGGCCAGACTAGACAACACACACAATCTCTTGTACAAAATTTAGCATTGATTTTCATGTAGTATGTGCAATTCGTAAGTGTACAAAACACAAAATAGGTGATATGCAGATAGAATTTACTCAAATTTTATACATTGTCAATTACATTGGTTTGAAAGTGATTATCACTTAAAGAGTTACGTCCTATAACTCCTATATCTCCTAGAAAACATGCTTGCAATCATTTTAAAAGCATTTAGATTCTTTTTGCTTTTTCTTTTTCTTTTGAATGATTTTTTTTTAGCATAATCAAGCATATCATGCATGGGCATATAGAAGATAGAAAATAAAATATCCTTTATAATTTTTCAAACATCCTGCTGTGCAAGTGCTACACCTTATTGAGCACGACTTTTATAATTGTTAGGACATATGTGTGTCACTTGTTGGAAACATATGTCACTATTTTATGTAATTTGTTTATCCTTTGACAAAACGCACTTTACTTGTAATTTGGTAGATCTAGGACGTTTTTAAATACTTCAAGAAACCATGTTTCAAGATCAAGTGTTGAAGCCTTCAAGTCTGTCCAAGAAAACAAGCTGATAGTGCAAATTTATTACAGCTCGACAACTGCATCTATTGAGCTTAAGAAATTTTTTCACGCCCCGTGTGCTCGACACCTTCTATCTGTCAAGGTTTAAGAATTTTAGAATTCTAATCTGATTTTCTTGGGATCCATGAATATGTCTTTGGGCTTTCTTTTCTCCTAACCCAAGACATATAAAAAGATTGTTTTAAGGGTCGTCAAACAGTTTACAAGTTGCACAAGCATTAAGCAAACTCTATTTAAGCAAATTTTGACCAGAGATGAAGTTCTTGTCCTAGTTCATCTCTTTCTCTTGAAGAAGTTGTTGTGTATGTGCACCGTAGGATTTTGTAACCAAGCATCTTCTTGATTTTCATCGTGTGGATGAATTAAAGAACTTTGCAGCCAACAACCTCTTAGTTGGCGATTGAAGTCACATACTGGGATCTGCGCAATTGGTTAGTCACGTACTTGGGAGTCGTGCATCAAAAAAGGGAACTGTCACTACAAAACAAGTCCAATTGAGTATTGGGATAAAGGTTCAACTGTAGGTTGGTAAGGTACTTGGGATTCCTTTACTTGTAACCGCTTGTTGTGATAATAGTGGAGTTTCGGGAGTGGTGACCTAAAAATCACCCAGTGGGGTTTTTGCCGTTAGGTTTTCCCCATTCATAAACAAATCACCATGTTATTTATTTTCCGCTGTATAATTAGTTTATTGGTGATTTGTTTATGCTACCATGCGTTTGCATGATAAATTGATTAATTAATAACTTGGCTAATTAATTAATTAATTTCTATCACAAGGGGTCATTCAGTTTGTGGCCTATCAAGTGGTATTAGAGCATGCACACTCTGATTAGGGTTTAATCTTTATTGTGTTGATCCATTGACCCTTGTTTGTCATGGATAGAGGACTGTCATTAATCATACCTCCTTTATTTGATGGCACTAACTATGCATATTGGAAAGTACGCATGAGAACTTTCTTGCAATCTTTAGAGGAGAAAGTGTGGCAAGCTGTGGAGATAGGCTGGACTAAGCCTACAGAAGCACCAGCCGATTGGGATGATGCCAAGATTATGGCGGTAAACTTCAACAGCAGAGCATTGAATGCGTTGTTCAGTGCAATCACCAATGAGGAGTTCAAGAAGATATCCTCAACTGAAACTGCCAAGGAGGCTTAGACCATCCTCCAGACAACCTATGAGGGTACAAAAGCTGTCAAAGATTCAAAGTTTCAGAGGCTCACTACAAGCTTTGAAGAGATAAAAATGGAGGAGGATGAGTCATTTGGTGAGTTTATGCCAAGCTAAAAGACATAGTGAACTCAGCCTTCAATCTTGGGGAAACCATTCCTGAACCCAAGATTGTAAGGAAGGTGATCAGATCTTTACCCGAGAGATTCCATACCAAGATCACAGCAATAGAGGAATCAAAGGATATTGATAAGATTCCTTTGACTGAGCTGGTTGGAAACTTGTAGACCTACGAGCTAGGATTGACAAGGATTGGCAAGACGGGTAAAGGCAAGAGCATGGCACTGAAGGCCAAGAGCAGTGAGACAGGTGAGTCTTCTAATGATGAAGATTCCAAGATGAAGTCCTACATCACCAAGAAATTCAAGAAGTTTATGAAGAACACAAATGGAAAGGGTTTCGACAAGGACAGCAGGCAATCCAGTTCTGCTCAGTTTAAGGCCAAGACAAAGGGAAGAAGGATGCTAAGGAAGGTGGTCAGTACACTGTTCCCGCAGGACCTAAGTGCTTTGGGTGTCAAGGCTTCTGTCACAAAAAACATGAGTGTCCTACATATCTCATGAAAGTTCAAATAATGTATAAAACACCCTTGAACGTTCAAACACCCAATTACAAAATAACCAATTCAAGTTTTATGACAAACAACTAGTGTGCGGAAAATGAACACAAGCTATAAACAGAATTGGTAAACAATCTAAGACAATTAATATCACATCCATAGCAGAAAATAAAAGGCAAAGATTAAGGGAAAAAAGATGTAAACACAAGGACAACACAACGATGTGTTATCGAAGAGGAAACCGAAGCCCTCAGTGTAAAACCTCTCTGCCGCCCTCCAAGCAGTAAGTAATCCACTAGAAAATGTAGTTGGGATACATGAACAACAATAGACCCTCTAAGCCTACTCTACCCAGTGTACCTAAGCCCTCCAAGCTTTTTGCTCCAACGAGGTTGCGTCGAACCTATTTCTTTTCCAGCTTCCTGGATTCCGCTACTTGACCATAGCATTAACCAATGTGAAATTGGTTCCTTCCTAATTGCTTTCCAGAACACCAAACAACCCTTTCATAGTAATGGATATGGTGAGAAAAGGTTTTGGTAAAAGGTCTCTCAAGAATTTAACAATGGAAAGGAAGAAAGTAGAGAAATTTAAAGAGTCTCTTATGTGAAGATTGTGGATGAATTAATCTTGTTTTACTCTAGGGTTTCTCTCTCAAAATTCTCTCTGGAAGCTCTCTTTCTTTTGTGGGTATAAGGGGTATTTATACTGGGGTGAGAATGGAATGTGAAGAGTCAGGTTTTTCAAAACAAGGCTGGCTCGTGGCTTGACCTCGCGACTTAACTGAGTCACGAGATCCAGCCGCGAGATTACTGAATGGCCAGTTGTCCTATTTTGTCCTATAGTGCTCCAGCTAGCATGACGCTTCAACTTCTGGCATGCCTGGCATGTGTGCATCTTCTGGTGGCTTACAGCCGCGAGTCACCCACGAGATCCAGTCGCAAGTCTCTGTTTTTCTTGCACACTCTTGAGCATTTTTTCACACTAACTCACTCACTACCCTTACAAGAATCCCACCTAAATACAGGGTTACTAATTGCTAAAATACAAGCAAATTTGGTATGAAATAAAGCCAACAAGATGGTTAATTAAATTCAGCCTTACATCTCAAGAGCATTGGGAAGAGCAAGGCACTTGCTATTACCTTGAGTGACACTGAGCCTGAGGATGATTTCGATAATGAGGATGACAAAATCTTAAATGTCTTCATGGCCACTGTTAATCCTACTGATGGGATTGTTGAAGATGTGGTTGAAGAAGAGGAATTGGTGGAATCTAAGTTTGAGAAGATGGATGATCAAGATGACATTCATACAGCCTATGAAAAACTATACAAGCTTTCTAAGAAGCATGAGAAACTGTATAGGTTAACCACCAAGAAGCTCAGTGATGTGGAACTTAACCGTGAGGAGCTTTCCACAAAATTTGATGAGGCTAATCAGACTATTGGAGCACTGAGGTTTGAGAACAATTTCTTGGCTGAGAAGACCAAGAAGCTTAAAGTAGAGTTGTTTCAGGTTAGAGCTTAATTAGAGAGGACTTCAAGTGCAAAGCTTGATGAGATGCTCAACCTTCAGAAATCTGCTTCTAACCGAATAGGTTTAGGGTATGGTCTCTCTTCCTCTAATATTGCTTCTTCTAGTACTACTGTTTTTGTTCCTCCTACTAATAATGTTAAAATTGAGAACAATGAGATTAAAACTGAATTAGATAGTAAGAACATAAACAAGGGTAAATCTATTTTAGGAGCACCCCCTAAACTTGAGAAGAAAGATGTTAAAAACCTTACGGCTAAGAAGGCTAACTCTCAAAAGCCTAAACAAAAGAAGCAGCATCTCTTTCATTATTGTGGAGCTGCTGGTCATACTCGACCAAATTGCTACAAGTGTCTTGCCACTCAACAAAGCAACGGCATGATAGCATCTGGGAACCAAAATCAGCTTCAATCCTCTCTTGCTCCCCTTGGAGATCTTCTCAAAGCCCTCATGTTCCTTTCGAACTTGAATGGTTTTAATTCTTCCCCCTCACTGCCGATTCAAGGGTATAATCAAAGGAAAGGTTCTTCTAGGGTATGAAAGGAAAAGGGTTCCAAGTGATTCTATCACTTTTCTCTTTTTCTCTCTCTCTCTTCTTGTTTTTGTGTGTGCATTACTGATGTGTTTTGCTTTCAAGTTTTAAGTCAGTCTAGTTTTTATGCTTTGGTTGTTTAACATGTTTTTTTTTTTTTTTTTCCAATTTTGCTTTGTTTTATTTTTTCATATAAAAATAAAAAAAAAATTGAAAAATAAAAAAATATAAAAAACAGTGTGTGTCTTGTGTACATTGGTACTTGTGTACCTTGGATGGCCATTGAAACAAAGTTTTCTAAACTTTGTATCTTTTGTAACTTAGATGAGCATCTCTTTGCACAACTAAGCAAGTGAGCTTTGTGGCTCTTGTTAGTGATGAGTAAGATTAAATTATCTCTTATACTTAACACTCGTATCACTCTTTTTGACGGGAAGGACTAAAAAATCCTAAGAGAAACGCATTAATAACCATCTCACCACTGTTGCCACCGCCAATCACAATATGACACCTGTATACTTCAGCATAGCAAAAGTATAGTGTCAATGACATTTGTGTGCTTAGGCATAGAAAAATTGGAATGTCAAATATCATTGGGTATTTCTTTTCTCTCTCTAATAAGCTCATGCATGATATGCTTAAAAGAAAAAAAAATATGCAAAGAAAAATCAAAAGCAAAAAGATAAAAAATGCTTAAAAAATGATTGCAAGTGTGTATTCTAGGAGATGTAGGAGTTATAGGATGTACCTCAAAGGTGATAGTCCCCATCAAGCAGTTATGATTGTGTGTGAGTTAAAGTGATTTTCTCATATCTTAAATCGTCATAACATGTATACACTTATGCAATCTTGCAATATTTTTCACACACAACACGCAATATTCTTTGCTACTCTTAATACATGTGCAAGTACAATGTGATTTGGTCATCACAAGGTTTTATATGTGTTAATGTATGCTCACTAAACTGTCTTGACTTGTTTTTGAAATATAAAATTGGTTAAACTTGTTTAGCGTGTGTGTGTGTGTTGTTGAAGATCCATATGCTTAAAATTATTATTGAGAGATGATTTTGAGAGCTTTATATGTTGATTGGATTATTGTTTGAGTTGCATGTTGGATTGCATTCATGTCTATGTTTTTCACATCTCGAAAAATTGCTTTTAAAAGCTTCCTCGACACCTCCTCGATACCTTGCTATCTGTCGAGCTTCTTCATCTTTTTCTTATCACAATCCCGACAGCTTTTCAACACCTAGTGAATCAATCAAGAATGTTCTTGCCTCCTCGATAGCTTCTCAACACCTGGTGGATTGATCGAGCTTCTGTTCTTGTATCTGATGTTTTGTTCCCCGACACCTCCTCGATACCTGTATCTATCGAAGACCATTTTCTCGATACCTTCCTCAACAGATGTCTTGACACCTCTGAACACCTTCATCTGTCGAGATTTACTGAGGCACTATTTATTCTTTCTCGTGTGATCCGAGCCTCATTTCATTCGATCTCTCTCTCGATACATCTCTGTTTTCTCTCCCAAACTATCTCATCTCACTCCAATCTGTGTTCCTCAAGGTTTCTTCAAGCTTTTTCAAGTTTTTCTTCTCTTGGTAAGCTTCTAATCCTTTCATATTCATGCATTTCATGTTTTGAAACCTAGGTTTTCAGGTTTTTGAAAAATTTTGGGGTTTTTCAAAATTAATGAGTTATTATTGAAATTTCGGGATGAGTTTTCACTTAAATGAGTTTAAAACCTCATACATCGCATCACATTAGCATTATAATAGTATTGTCATGCATTTAGATGTGTGCTATCTGTTTGTGTGCTAATAGGTTTGGATTGGGCTGAGCCCATAATGAAATTTCTTTTGCATGTCACATATTCATGCATTTCCCATGCATACATATTCTCTTTTCAATATACTTGTTATAATTGAATTGCTTGAGACTTTTCTGATTGTCTTTCTTTCTCTCCCTCTCTTTCTGTTTACGTTAGTTATGTCTATGGCACCTAAGCGTAAATCTACTCCGTCTCGGAACCCTCTTCGTTCTGGGACATCGTCTTCCTTTGATCCTACTCTATCTCATATTCGGTTCCGTGATGATGATGCCTTCAAGGCATTCTTGGAGAACTTTTCTAGATGAGGCATTCATTTGGAACACCAAGTCATTCTGTCGAACTTTGCCAACACCAACCTTCCCACTGTCATTCACAGTCGGGGATAGGTGTCACTATGTGATGTCTTGGTCACCTATCCTCTCGTACTTATCTAGAAGTTTTACTCCAGCATACACAAGATTGATCGTTCAGTACCTCTTTTCTTCACTCGCATTCGAGGTACGTGCATTCCTATCACACCGCAACTTGTTGCGAATGTGCTTCGAGTCCCTAGGATAGAGTTTCCTGACTATCCTAGTTGTGAGCGTCTGAGGACTGTGTCTAAGGATGAGCTCATGTCTGCTTTCTATAAGCGCCCTTCTGTTTGGGGTGAGCATCAGTTTACACCATGTAGACCTTTTGCTAAAGGTCCTAGATTCATAAACATGGTGATGACCTTTTTTTTGCATCCACTCTCTCACTACAACTCCATTACAGAGCCTCGTGCTCGATTTTTGCTATCTCTTCTTGAGCATCTTACTGTAGACTTCCCTTCTCATTTCATTCTTTCTATTATAGATGTTCATTTAGATTCGGCGTCCCGTGATAAGCTCATCTTTCCTTCCGCTATCACGAGGATCTTACGCCACTTTTCTATTCCTTTTCCCTCTTCCAACCATTTCACCTTCATGTGTGCCATAGATTACGCTACTGTTAAACATAGTGAGGCCCAGTTTTGGTCGAGGTAGTCGGATTCAGCAGCTCCTCCCTCCCGTTCAACTCCATCCCGCTCTGCTCCATCCACATCCGCTCCTTCCTCTTCTTCGAGCGATGTGACTTTAGGAGACATCATGGCGCAACTGTAGCACATGGATGGTCGCCTAGATACACTCTCTACAGAGTTGTATCAGGTGAACATTCATGTAGGTCGTATTGCACGACGACAGGCATCCATAGGTGGTTTTGCTTCTGAGGCTTCTCCTCCACCACCTCCTTCTGTGGCTTTTGATTCTAAGGATGAGGATGATGGTGATGGTGATGACGATGATACTTCGGATGATGCTGATGGAGATGCTAGCTTTACCGATGAGATGTCTACTTGACACTCTTACCCTTTGTCACTCGTGACAAAAAGGGGGAGTAGTTTTGGATATGAGAGTAGTCATTCTTAGGGGAAGAGTTAGTATAGGACCTTTTTGTTAGGGGGAGTGTTGATATGTTTTAAGGGATGTAGTGAGGCTTTTATGTATCTTTTCTTTTCATTCTTTTATAGATACATTATTCTTGTACATGAGGTCTTGTGACCATTTATAGACATACATTGTACTTATCTCCTTATTTATGTTGATGTATGTTTTTATTTCACCTACCCCTTCATGTGTTGTTTCTTTTCTCCCTTTATACACATACTTCTTATTAATTGTATGCAATCTATTATTTCTGTTTCACACAAAGATGCCTTGATGAGTTTTGTTTAAAGTGTTTCAGAAATACATGTTGTCAAAGTCTACTTACCATAAACTCTCTTCTTGCAAAGCTTTTCAAGAGTTTGTGTTAGGATAGATTTTATTGTATTCAACAAGTGTATATGAGTTGAGTGATTTATGACTTCTCTCATATGTTCATTTGTTTGTTGTGGTTTTGTCACGGATCACCAAAAGGGGAGATTGTTAGAACATATGTGTGTCACTTGTTAGGAACATATGTCACTATTTTATGTAATTGGCTTATCCTTTGACAAAACGCACTTTACTTGTAATTGGGTAGATTTAGGATGTTTTTAAATACTTCAAGAAACCATGTTTCAAGATCAAGTGTTGAAGCCTTTAAGTCTATCCAAGAAAACAAGATGATAGTGCAAATTCATTAAAGCTCAACAGCTGGCTTGACAGCTGCATCTATCGAGCTTAAGAAAGTTGTTCAAGCCCCGTGTGCTCGACACCTGCTCGACACCTTCTATCTATCAAGGTTTAAGAATTTCAGAATTCTAATCTGATTTTCTTGGGATCCGTGAATATGTCTTTGGGCTTTCCTTTCTCCTAACCCTAGACATATAAAAGGATTGTTTTAAGGGCCGTCAAACAGTTCACAAGTTGCACAAGCATTGAGCAAATTCTGTTCAAGAAAATTGTGATCGGAGACGAAGTTCTTGCCCTAGTTCATCTCTTTCTCTTGAAGAAGTTGCTGTGTATGTACACCATAGGGTTTTATAACCAAGCATCTTCTTGATCTTCATCTTGTGGATGAACTGAAGAACTTTGCAGCCAACAACCTTCTTAGTTGGTGATTGAAGTCGCGTATTGGGATCCACGCAATTGGTTAGTCTTGTACTTGGGAGTCATGCATCAGAAAGGGGAACTATCACTACAGAACAAGTCCAATTAGGTATTGGGGTAAGGGTTCAACTATAGGTTGGTAAGGTACTTGGGATTCCTTTACTTGTAACCGCTTGTTGTGATAATAGTGGAGTTTCGGGAGTGGTGACCTGAAAATCACCCGATGGGGTTTTTGCTGTTAGGTTTTCCTCATTCGTAAACAAATCACCATGTTATTTATTTTCCACTGCATATTTAGTTTATTGGTGATTTGTTTGTACTACCACGCGTTTGCATGATAAATTGATTAATTAATAACTTGGCTAATTAATTAATTAATTTCTATCACAAGGGGTCATTCAGTTTGTGGCCTATCAATAATTTGCACACCAATGTTTATGATTGGCCAGTTACAGTGATGAGATGGTTATTTATGCCTTTCTCCCAGGATTTTTTAGTCCTTACGATCAAAATATGTGACATCAAAAGCAAGATCGTTTGATTAAAGACTAAATACAAACCACACAATAAAGCATAAAGTAGCACAAACTAGTGAAGTGCAAAAATAAAGCTTATCAAAGCTACATAAGATACACAATCATGAATGCAAAGTTTCATTGGCCAACCTTAATCACACACCAAATGGTGTACAATACAAAAACACTTTTTTTTAAACAAAAACTTAAAAACAGCCTAGTCAAACCTAGAATGTAATGTAGAAAGTTAAAACCTAAAAAAGACAAATAGTTCAAAGAATCAAGAGATGAAGCACGAGGACCATGTCAAACAAGCTCATTTATGATGAGTCTTTTGCATCCATATCTTCTAAGATGCATGCTTAAAATTAGAGTTTTTAGACACATGGGATTGATGATCTACTCCAAAATTAGCATAGAGGCTAAGAGCTTTTACCAACTCATGAATAAGTGTCATAGGATCTTGTGCTTTTGGCACAAACACTTTTTGTTTAGTTGCTTGCTTGCTAGCATGCACTTTAAAGCAATTTGGGCGAGAAAACCACTGAGACTTGTGTTGTTTCTTAGCTATAGGATGAGCAGGCTACTTAGGTTTGGTGTCACTAAGATCTACACCGATTCTCCTAGTGGCAAGAATTTCTTCCTTTGGAACCCTTACTTCTGGTTTAAGCATAGACACAGGAGGAAAAAACTTAATATGAGTCAACAAAGAAGATTAACCACTCTCAACATAACCTAATCTAGTCTTGTTAGATGAAGAATTTTGAACACTTAATATGTTATCAAGCTTAGAATTGGAATTCCTACCAAGTTGTTCTCTAGCAACGTTCAATTCCGCTTCTAAACCCTTAACCTTTTCAATCAAAGTCATGTTCTCAATTTTAACAACATTAATCAATTCATTAGCATTAAAAAATTTGACTAAAAGGTTTTTCTTTTCAAGTTTAAGAATGTCTATTTTTTTCAAAGCTAGGTCAGCATTCATGGCATCTTTTGCTGCAATCTTACACAGCTTGTTGTAAGCATTTTGCAAGTCAGCATTCTCAGAGAGTTCATCATCTACAACCACATATTCATCTACCATGGTAGTAGTAGCTAAGGCCATGAACTTACCTTCTTGATCACTATCTGACTTGTGATCAAATTCCTCATCATCTCACTAAGAGTGACAACCATAGCTTTACCCTTAGACCTCAAGTATGTTGGACATTCAGCTTTAACATGTCCATAACCTTGACATCCAAAACATAGTTGGCCTAAAGAGTTGCTAGAAGATTGACCAACCTTATCTTTACTAAAATTAGGATTTTTAGATGAAACACCTTTAGGTTGTTCATTCTCTTTCACATTCTTATGGTCAGCAAAGTTTTTGTTTCTTGCCATTTTATTATTATTCTTCAAAAAGTTCCTAAACTGTTTGGCAAGATATTCAACCTCAATAGAAGAGATCTCATCATCAAACACATTCTCATCAACATCATCTACTAATTTCAAGGCCATAGATTTGGACTTGTTGGTCTTAGGTAAGCTAGACTCATAAGTTTGTAAGGATCCAACTAATTCGTCCACAGGGATTGTATTCACATCCTTGTTCAGTAATGGCAGTGACCATAGGTCTAAATTCTTCAGTTAAGGATCTTAAGATTTTTCTTACACTCTTAGGTTCCTCATAAACTTCACCCAAGTTAAAAGCAGAGTTTACTATGTCATTGAGTTTAGCATAAAACTCATTAACTTCACCCAAGTTAAAAGCAGAGTTTACTATGTCATTGAGTTTAGTATAAAACTTATTAAAGGTATCATCATCTGCCATTCTGATACTTTCAAACCTATAAGTTAACTGTTGCAACTTATTGATTTTCACAGCTTTTGTTCCTTTATGCATAGTTTGTAAGATATTTTCATGTAGTGTGTGCTACCCCTACATTAGATATCTTCTTAAATTCTTCTACTTAAACAACATTGAAAATCACATTCATTACCTTGCTATTAAAGCTAGTTGCTTCTTTTTGGGCATCAGTCCATTAAGCCACAAGAGTGGCAGGTTTTTCCCAACTGATTTCCATAGACAACCAAACTTTCTTATCCAAAGATTTCAAGAAGGCTTTATCCTCACCTTCTAGTAAGCATAGTTATTCCCATGAAAGTGGGGAGTGATCACTAGTGAGTGTCCTCTATCCATGATAGTAGGAGTCAATGATCAACTCTAGGTAAGAATACCTAATCAAGAACTAATCTGCTCTGATACCACTTGTTAAGTTTTAGACCCCTGGAAAAGACAATATGTTTAACCTAATTTATTAGCCAAGTAGTTACTTAGATTAATTATTTAGATCTAGGTTAAACAATATGTAACATGCACAGCAGAAATCTAAATAACACAAGATGTGATGACCTAGGAAAATCAATGATACAACTTGTTTTAAGATAAAAAAACCTGGGGGGAACTATCCTAAGAGAACAATCCATTATATCAAGTTTAGATTTACAGTCAAGAGTACCGATTCATAGTAAATCTAACATAGTTACCTAACTAAGCTCTGAACTCCACAGATTTCCTTGATCTAGATTTGTTCTCTAATGAACCACATGTTCATGCCTTGATCTTCAGTACACTTGATAGCTGAATGCTTGACTACAACTTTACTCCACTGGTACTAGCAATATGGATTTGATCTCTAATAGGTTCTTGATAGAGTTAAAAGGTACAAAACCTCACAGATCTCATAGGAGTAACTCTCAAGACTTGAAAAACGTGTATTAAGGTTTTCTTTTTATACCTAGTAGTGTTGGATTCAAACCCTCAATGTTTTCGCAAGCTATTGGGCTTCAATTAAAATTCCACAGATCGTAGTTCGATTGTTTTAGGCTTCTCTTCAATCGGTTAAGCTTGACAGATTTTCAATTCTTCTTTCTACAGTTTGTACATTCTTGAATCTTAACTTGTATCAACTTGAGCAATGTCTAACAGACTTTAAAGACGCTAAGATCTTATACTAAACATGTTTTTGTTCTCAATTTGCCAACATACAATAAATTTAGTTCCTAAACATTTATGAATAACTATTTAGAACCTAACACTTCTTTCACTTGGATGGTTTTTCAAGGCAAAAATACAATTTACACTATACAAATTTAGTGAATTGTCATTTTAATCCATTACATTTTAAGTATCCGTTTGGATCCACGTTTGCGTTTCTTTCCTTTTTTTTTTTTTTCCCCCAGCCGCATGTTTTGACTTTTCAACAGTGAACAATGCACTCGTGCACTGTTCACAGGTCCCACAAACTTTACTTTTCAGAAACTTTTTCATTAAAAATTGGTCTCATAGCACTATTCACACATTTAAAAATTATTTTGCTACAGTGTTTTCAGTTTTCAGTTTTCAATTTCAGCAAAATAAGTTCTATCCAAATGGACCTTAAATTTGTCATTTTAGTTAGGGGTAGTGTTCACAACCGATCCAAGGCTGAGCCATCGAGTTGGTTTCACATCGATTAAACCGCTGCAGAGAGATCCTGACAATGATTGAGGTAGTGAATGGTGGGCTTCCCGAATTTTCGACTTCTCCCTATATGGTGGATGGTTGCCATATCAAAATTCCAAACTGCACCACACCATTGACAACTGTCAACTTAGGTATTTTCATTCATATATATATGCTCTTAACCCCCACAACACATATTGTCTCTCTTTCTCTCTTAGATATGCTCTCTTTTGTCCATATCTACTTCGGTCACTGCCAGACTGTCTCCCTTTGAGATGTGGTTGTGATTGTGGGTTTCAAATTTAGGTTACGGGTTTCAAATCTGGGTTAGGGTTGTGGGTTTTGAAAGTCAACTAATCGTATCGACAAAATGGCTTTTGACGTTGCCAGAAAGCCAACTTTGGTGACCCAACAATGGTTCCAATTTTGAGAACACCTAAGCAGATGTGCTAAACTGTGTTCATTTCTAATTTTAGTCTGTTAACTCTGACAACACTACCATTTTAGTCCTTCTATCCATTTTCATTTGAAAAATACCGTTTACTCTCTTAAAACAATGATATTTCACATTTGTAATATTAAAAAGTTGATTCGAAATGATGTTGTTTAAGAGAGTTACGGTATTTTTCAAAATGGAATGGAAATTTTGACAAAATGATAACATATCAATATTGATGGACATAGATAAATGAACTTAAATTTAGTGAATTAAAATGATAATTAATCAATTTTATGAGGATTAAATTGTATTTTTGACCTTTTTTTTCCCTAACTTTGGACAATCATTGAGCCTTCTAACTCATTCAATACTCTATAAACTTGGTGAAATATAACAAGTTAACAACCCTATTACTTCCAACTCAGAAATAAGTAATGAAGAGAAGAAATCTGAGTTTATAATTTTCCAGTCATCACAACTTTCATTTTTATACAGGATGTCCGAGAATTAGCCTCTAAGAAGGAAGAGCTTTTTGATAGGCCAAGAATGTATTGACCCATTTGGTACATTAATTAATTAATTAGCCAAGTTAATTAATTAGATTCAATTACATGTAATAAGCGTGGTAGCACAAACAAACCACCAACTAAGTTAAACACAGTGGAAAATAAATTTGACACAAGTAATTTGTTTATGAATGGAGAAAACCATCGAGGCAAAACCCCACCGGGTGAATTTAAGGTTACCACTCCCAAGAATCCACTATTATCAAAATAAGCAGTTACAAGTAAAAGGAATCTCATTACCTAATACCAACCTACAGTTGAACCCTTACCTCAATACCTAATTGGACTTGTAGCGGTAATCTCTCCTTCCAATGCACGAATCCCAGTACGTGACTAATCAATAATGCACGGATCCTAATAAGCGACTAACTCCACAGCAACCCTTTGATTGTTGTAGTTGATTTTGCTGTAGCTTCACATAGAAACACCAATAAGATCTTCAATGTTGGAGCAAGAAACTTTGCTTGGTTACAAAACCCAAAGGCGTACAAGAAACACAGCAAGAACTTTTTCTTCTATAGGAGGAGGCTAGGGTTTCAAAAAGAAAATCTTGTGGAGCTCTCTAGGGTTAGGTTTTTCTTTTTCCACCTCCATTAAATAGGAGCTCAATAGGCTCTCCTATTCCAAATAGGTTTACACAAACCTTGGGCTTTCCTAGTCCAATAAGGATTATGCAAACCCACAAACCTTGGGTTTTCCTAGTCCTATAAGGATTATACAAAACTCACAAACAAATAGTCTTTTAGAATAAAACCATTACTGGCTATAGTCTGAATCCCATAAGCTCGATAGATCGAGACATGTGTCAAGATTTAATGAATCTCGACAGATCGAGCTTTTGTCGAGGAGGTATCGAGACCTGCAGATTGCACTTTTCTTAAGCAGTTATTGAGTAATCTTTCATGTCTTCAATGTAACCACTTGTAATGATCATCTTGAACCTACTTAGATTTACCCAAATACAAATAAAGTGCATTTTGTCAAAGGATATGCCAATTACATAAAAATATGTCCTTAACATTTTTGCTACAATGTTGCTATATGGTATTACCTAATTGTTAGAGAGGTAAGATGGGAAAAAAAGGCATTTACCCCTCTTTATTTTTAGAGTAATTCACAATTCACCCATAAACTATGAAAGCATGCAATTTCCCTCCTTGATTATTGAAAATAAAAAAATACTTTCATATCATTACTGTCTTTGTTAAACCCTTAAGGAATTTTTAATTCCTAGAATACTCCAATGTTCAAAGAGTAAACCACCCAAACTAAATAACAAAATACCAAAAATACCCCCAATACCAAATCTAGGCAAACTTAACCCTCACCTGGTAAACTAAACCTATCGAGGATGACTTGGGTTTTGGGGGATATGTTGTTCATGTAAGTTTTGGTCGGACCTCCATGACTTATGTTAGCAAGTCATTGCGAGCCACCACTGAGGGTGGCTCTCTCTCTCTCTCTCTCCTCTATAAGGCCAAGTGCTCTCCTTTTATCTTTGGCTTAAGCAAATTACATCTTAAGGAGATCTTTTGCCAAGTGCATAGTTGCTCACTTAATCGGAGTAATGTAGGTAAATTCAAGCTTGATTTTATCAACGCTATTATAAGAAACTCAAGGCGAATAAACACAGTGTTTGAAATCAATAAAGATTAAAAAATCAAAAGCTCATCAGAAATTCAAGAACCCCCCCCCCCCGGCACACCCCCCACCAAGGACGGAGCTATTTTTTTAGAAACAAAATACTATATATATATATATATATATATATCTCTAAGCCTTGGTCCCTTAAACAAAAAAATTAACCCAAACAACAATAACCAAAAGGACAAAGTTTGACTATAAATTTAATTGTAATCTAAAGCTACAACTCTTACTAAAAAAATTAATATGACTACATATCTTGAAAATCTAACCGTTAGATTACATGTTTTTTATGTTGTTAAAATACATATGAAATTTCGTGGCTATAGAATGTTATTTACTATTCAATTCATAAATTTATTGTTTATGCATAATTTTAAACTACAAAAATTTGAAATTTAAACCCTCATTGATGGCATAGCTATTAATCTTTGATTTTCTGGAAATTTTGCAAACATAGAAGATATAAGAAGAAAATATAATCCAATGATGAATTTGTTAAAATTCACATCCAATAAAAAGATATTAGGTGGTTACAACCAAGTTTGTAGCCAAACTTTATCCTAACTAAAATTAGAAAAATTTGTTCAAATTGTTAGGTTTTAAAAGTTTAGAATAATTTGCAAATCTTGAACACAAACTTCTCTAAATATAGATCTTAGAGTCTATAGGTATTATTAGACAATGCTCTAGGTGATTCAAGTCAAGATTCAAGAATAAGTAAGCTACAGAAAGAAGAGTTCAGAAACTACCTGGTTCGACCGATCGAAAGATAGGCTCGACCGATCGAGAGTTGTATCTGCAGAATTTTAATTAAGCCCAAACAGCAATTCAAGCCCAAAAAGGATTAGGGTTTCAGATCTATTTCTCCTAGTATATAAAGGAAATCATAAGCACATTTTTATGAGGCTTTTCAGAGAGATTAGAGTGCATCTTGTGCCTCTTTTGTATCTAGGGTTTTATACCCAAAAAGTTCTCTCATATCTTCTACCGGTGTTATTCCTTGAAGAATCTCAAGATACGGTGTTGTAGAAGTTGTTGCCTTCTCTAGTCATCAAAGGTGCTGATGATCTAAACCTTCAAGGGTGGTCTTAGAGTTACAAATAGGAGAGTTTGTATTTTTTTATCACAAGTGTGGGTGCTTGTGCTGCAAAGGCCTAATAGAGAAGGAGTCCGTGGATTCGGAACTTGCACGTGGTTGTGTCAGTAAGTTCTACAAGTGGTATCAGAGCAGGTTAGTTCAAGGTTATTATACCTAGAGTTGATCCTTGATCCCTATTATCATGGATAATTTTAAGTGCCTTACTGTTTTTTATTGTGATGATTTGAATAAAAAGGACATTGTTGTTTCAGTTGATCTTTTTGAGACTTGTGAAAGGAATTTGTACCGGTGTTAATCCTTGAAGAATCTCAAGATCCGGTGTTGTAGAAGTTGTTGCCTTCTCTAATCATCAAAGGTGCTGATGATCTAAACCTTCAAGGGTGGTCTTAGAGTTACAAACAGGAGAGTTTGTATTTTTTATCACAAATGTGGGTGCTTGTGCTGCAAAGGCCTAATAGAGAAGGAGTCCGTGGATTCGGAACTTGCACATGGTCGTGTTAGTA